>NW_022196903.1:35714302-35752483 GCF_008632895.1 Mastomys coucha
GGAGGAGGAAATGGAAACACCAACCCAGCCACAAAACCTTTGATCTACAGTATGTCTAGCCTGCAAAATTTTGTGGCACAAAAATTATGGGAGTAACCAACCAGTGTGGAATATTTTATTTATTGCTAATTGATATAGGAGGACCCAGCCCACTGTGAGTGGTTACATTCCTAAAGTGGTGGGCCTATGCTATATCAGAAGGAAGCTGAAAGTGAGCCTGGAAGAAAGCCAGTAAGCAGTACCTGTCTCAGTTCCTGCATTTTGCTTCCTACACTGAGTTTCTGACTTAACCTCCCTTGATGATGGACTCTTATAACTTATAATCCAACCCTTTCCTCTAGGTTACTTTGGTCAGTGTTTTTATCATACCAATATAAAAGCAAACTAGAATAGGCACAAGATGGATACAATGTATTGTTTTGGTATATGTCAAAAGTGTATAATGAGCAAATCAGTGTGGGTACCACTTCCATCACCTCAAACACCCAAAAACATCTTTTCTAGCTGTATTGAAGTATATGATACAAGCATTGTTTACCTGACTGTATAGTAGGTTCATTTCTTCCCACCTAATAATAACTTTGTAGTTCTTAAACCAGGTCTCTTTGTTTTCCTCCAATCTACAATCTTCCTCATTCTCTGGAAGTTTCCAGTCTTCTCTCTATGAGAACAACTGTTGTGATTCCACATATAAAGGAAATAATATATTATTTAATTTCTTATGTCTAAATTATTTTATTTAACATAACATCTTCCAGATTCAACCAAGATATGATAAGATTTTTTTTTCCTCACAGTACTTGAATACAATTGTATTGCTTGTGCTCTTTTAAAACATATCACCTTCTCAGGCAGTATTTAAGAGAGTTACTAAAAAAGCCTTATTTAAGTCTGATTATAAAGTAATTGCGTGAAATATGCTTTGTAAACCAACAGATTAAAACAGATTTTGAATAGTTTCTACCAATAATGCACTCCCTGGACCTTCTGAGGTTGTTACTGTTTTTACTGAGGTCAGTCCTCCATTATTCACGTTTTGCCTTAACTCTGAGCTAGGTCGTTCTAATTCTTAAAGACTTGTTTTCTTAATCCGTAGTAGACTTACATGTTTATTTCTTCCATTGTCTGTCTGTCCATAGCTTTGATGTCCCACCCAAGTGGTTTTGTAACACTTACTTTATCACAGGTCTTTGACAGCAATGTTAGAGAGCTCCAAGAAAATTTAAGAGACAGGGACATTGTAGCTCATGGAATATAAGTGGCCCTAGATTTAAATCAAACTGGATGAAGAAGCTGCTGGGGATGGGGCTCAGTTAATATGTTCAGGGTTCAGTCTTCAACACCACAGAAAAGAAACAAAAGGTGAAGGGGACCGGCCTCGGTCTCCTTCCTCTGTGGGTATTCACGAACTGGGTTAAATGAGTCCTGGGAAGGCAAACTGTTAATAAGGAAAGACACAGATGCCAGGTAGATGTGATAAGAGAGAGCACTTTACTGAAATTCACTCAGTATTATAGTTACGCTTAGGAACCAGACCCAGAGGAAATCGAAACTTGCCCATCTAACGTAAACACGAGAAAATCCATTAACACCAGACCAGAGGAGGATCTTGAAAGAAAGATCTGGCAAACCTTTAACATAAACATGAGACCTGCTAAGTCTTTGATCAGCAGTCAGGGTTCCACACAGCCTGTGGGGCTGAACAGAGGAAGCCGAGTCGCTCCCAAGCAAAAGGGGGGTTGGAGACCACAAAAAGGAACAGTGTACCCGACACTAGGCGAAGATGCAGTTGGAGAGGTGGCTCTGTGCCTGGTCACATGGCCAAGCATGTGTGAGGCTCTAGGACTCAGTGCTCAGCCTCTGACTCTTTCAGCTGCTTGAGGGCAGTCATGAAAGGTCCCTTTTTGTGAGCACTCCAATAGCCTCAGTAATAGTGTCAGGCCTTGGGACCTCCCGTTGAGCTGGATCCCACTTTGGGCCTGTTGCTGGACCTTCTTTTCCTCAGGCTCCTCTCCATTTCCATCCCTATAATTCTTTCAGACAGGAACAATTATGGGTCAGAGATGTGACTGTGGGATGGCAACCCCATCCCTCACTTGATGTCCTGTCTTCCTGCTGGAGGTGGGCTCTATAAGTTCCCTCTCCCTACTGTCTGGCATTTCATCTAAGGTCCCTCCCTTTGAGTCCCAAGAGTCTCTTACCTCCCAGGTCTCTGGTGCATTCTGGAGGGTCTCTCCAATCTCCTATTTCCTGAGGTTGCCTGTTTCTATTCTTTCTGCTATCCCTCAGGGCTTCAGTCCTTTTCCCTTACCCAATACCATATCAGGTTCCTCTCTTTCCCCCACTCCCGCTCCCCCCACCACCCACTTTCCCTCCCCACTTGTGATTGCTCTCTTCTCTTTCCCAAGTGGGACTGAGGTGTCTTCACTTGGGCACTTAAGCTTGTTGACCTTTTTGAGTTCTGTGAACTGTATTTTGGGTATTCTGTACTTTTTTTTTCTTTTTTGGCTAATATCCACTTATTAGTGAGTACATACCATGCATGTCCTTTTGGGTCTGAGTTACTTCACTCAGAATATTTTCTAGCTCCATCCATTTGCTTGCAAAACTCAGGATGCCCTCGTTTTTAATAGCTGAGTAATATTCCATTGTAATACTTATTATAATTGTGTAAATAAACCACATTTTCTGTATCCATTCTTCTGTTGTGGGACATCTAGGCTGTTTCCAGCTTCTGACAATCACAAATAAGGCCGCTATTCCATATCCTTTTGTATATCTAAAAATTTGAGCTTTGAAGTCTGCATATTTGAACTAAAATATTAACTAAACAATGTTTTCAGGTAGAACAAAAATGAAAATAAATAAAGCCCTTGATATGCAGCAAGAGCTGAGGCATGTTAGGCATGCTTAGTATTAGTAGCTTTAATTTTTTTAACACCTTCAAGTCTCCAAAAAACATTGATTATTTTAGGTGAAAATTATAGGAATTTTAAAAGGTAAAAATATAATAGTAGAGATTGTATTGATGGTTACCAGGGACTAGAGGAAGGGAAAAGATGAGAAATGTTGGTCAAGGCTTCAAAATTCTAGTAAAATATGAAGTGGAAGAGTTCAAGAATCCTAACATAAAACACAGAGAATATGATTAAAAATAATATATTGTATTCTTAAGAATTATATAGTAGATTGTAAGTATTCATATTACAAAAATGGATACATAGGGCAATTCATATTGATTAGCTTAATTTAGTCATTTTACAATATATATATATATATATATACATACACACACACACACACACACACACACACACACACACACACATATATATATATATATATATATATATATATATATATCTGTCTTTTGAGACACTCTGTGTATCCCTGGCTATCCTGGAACTCACTCTGTAGACAAGGCTGGCCTTGAACTTAGAAATTTGCTTGCCTCTGCCTCCCAAGTGCTGGGATTAAAGGTGTGCACCACCACTGCCTGGCCCATATTTAAATACAACATTTTGTACATAAGATTATATAACTGTTAGTAATCAAGATGAATGGAGCAAAGTGATAATGTTATATTGTATAATTGGTAATGAATGCAATTTAACAAAAGAACACAAAAGATGAGGTATGTTACTATTCTTCTACACATAAAACTGCAAAAAATATTTATTACATTTTATTTTTATTTTTTAAAATATATTTCACCATTTGTTTGTTTGTTTGTTTTTTGAAACAGGGTTTTCCTGGCTGTCCTGGAACTCACTCTGTAGCCCAGGCTGGCCTCGAACTCAGAAATCCGCCTGCCTCTGCCTCCCAAGTGCTGAGATTAATGGCATGCGTTACCACCACCTGCCATTTTATTTTTAATATATATTTCATTGAAATAAAATGATATCACTGTCCCCTATCCATTTTCTTTTTTCAGTCCCTCAGGATCCTTTCCTCCAACTCCTTCCACATTCTTCCCAAACTCTAATTAATAGCCTGTTTTTTGATTAGTATTGTTATATACATAGATATGTATGTATGTATATGTGTGCACAGATACCTAAATATGACTGCTTTTGTTTGTTTGTATATGCAGGGCTGACAACTCTGTATTGCACAACCAATAAGGAGTCTCATCCTTGAAAGAGGTTAATTCTCCTTCTCCCAGAAGTCCTTAGTTGCCTGTAGTTATTTGTCTAATGATAGGATGCCTAGAAAATCCTCTTCTTCCACATTAATATGCTAATTGATATGTTACGTTGATGTTGTCATTGTTTGGCTGTTTCATTGTAGACATCATGGCAGGTATTCTGGCCTCCAGTCTTTCCTCCCCTTCTTTTGAAATGCTGCCTGAACAGATGCAGGAGCTGTGATGTAGATGGATTGTTTTGGGCTGAGCTCTCTGTGAACCATTGATCTTTGCATTGTGTTAAGTAGTGGCTTTCTGTGACAGTTTCCATTTGTTGGAAAGCACAGTTTCTTTGATAGGAGCTCTGGCTATACTTATATCTGAGGAGTTGGAGCTAGGAGCCACAGAAGAAAGAAAACATATGTTTGTCTTTCTGGGTATAATTTATCTCATGTAATATAGTCTTTTATAGGCCTATCTATTTGCTTGCAAATTTAATGAATTTATCTTCCTCATAACAGAATAGTATTCCATTGTGGATAATTACCACATTTTTTATTATTTATTCATTTGTTGAAGGACATTTAAGTCATTCCCATAGATAATACCTGATAAGACTTAGGTGTAGGAAAGAATTTTCTGATTAGAACTCCATTTGTCCTAGAAATTAAGGTCAACAATAGACAACTGTGACCACATAGAAAAATGCTTCTTTACAACTAAGAAAACAAATACTCAAGTGAAGAAGAGAATCTTTGACATTTGTAAATCTAGCGGGCATCAATATCCTAAATATACAAAGAACTCCAAAACAAAGAGTCAAGAAAACAAATGACCCAATTAAAAATGGCTAGGAGAGTTCTCAATAGGAGAAATAAAAATGGCTAAGAAACACCTCAAAGATGTTCATTATTCTTAGCAGTCAGGAAAATTCAAATTAAAACAGCATTGAGATTTTATCTCATGCCAGTTAGAATGGCCAAGATCACAAAAACAAGTGGTAACAATGAGGGTGAAGCTGTGGAAAAAGAGGAACCTTTATTCACTGGTGACAGGGATGCAAATTGGTGTGGCCACTCTCTGGAAATCAGCATGAAGAATTCTCAAAGCACTAAAAATAAATCTACAGTGTGACCCAGCTCTACCACTCCTTGGCATATACCCAAGGGACTTGACATCCTACTCTACAGATACTTGATCAGTAGTGTTCACTGGCACCCTATTCATAATAGTCTCAAAATAACTGTCTTAGTTAGGGTTCTACACCATGACCAAGGCAACTTTTATGAAGGCCAACATTTAATTGAGGAAGGCTTGTGGGTTCAGAGGTTTAGCCCATTTTCATCAAGGTGGAAGCATGGCAGCATCCAAGTAGGCATGATGTAGGCAGAGCTGAGAGTTCTACATGTTCATCTGAAGGCTGCTAGTGGAAGACTGACTTCCAGGCAGCCAGGGCAAGGGTCTTAAAGCCCCCATCCACAGTGACACACCTACCCCAACAAGGTCACACCCACTCCAACAGGACCACAGCTTCTGATAGTGGTCCTCCCTGGGCAGAGCATATACAAACCATCACAATAACCTAAATGTATTTCATCATTTTAAATCAGACAGACAGACAGACAGACCAACAAATGAACAGAAAGATGGATGGGGACACGCACACACAGAGCAGAGTGGGGAGAGAACAGGGAGAGGGAGAGGGAGAGAGAGAGGGAGAGAGGTGGTTAGATGAAACTAGGTGTCTATTTCTTCATGTGGGACCTGGGAATGGAATTCAGATTTGTCAGTCTTGGTAGCAAGTGCCCTTACTCACTGAGCCATCTTACTGGCCCTTTTGTATAATATTAACTCAAAGTAGATTGTTAGAAGGATTGATATGGCAAGCTGTGGGGAAACACCTCATAGAAGCAGGGGCAGGGGGAATGGGATAGGAGGTTTCGGGGGGGACTAGGAAAAGGGATAACATTTGAAATGCAAATAAAGAAAATATCCAATTAAGAAGATCTAAAATAATTACCACAGCAAAAAAAAAAAAAAAAAAAAAAGAGAGTAGATTATTAAATCAGAAGTCAGGATTTAAATGTACACACACACACGCACACAAATACAAGAAAGAATATACAAAAACATAAAACAAATAGCATGTTAAAATCCTAATTCAGTAATGATGCTGAGATATTTAGTATTTAGACATAATTTTATAAGAGACTTTACTAAGAATCATAAGACATATAGAAAATTACCAATGTTAATAAACAAAGATATTCATGTTCATACTCAGTCAAACTGAATATTTTTATGAAGTGAATTCCTTCAAGTTGATATTCAGATTCAGTACAATAACACCCAGAATCCCAACAAAGCTTTGTGTATGAATATATGCATATATACATGTATTCATATTTATGTATGTATACACATATACATATGTATATGTATATATATACACAATTTTAGAAATTTAAATTTGGATTGAAAATTAAATTTAAATTCATATTGTCTGATTTCAAACTTTAGTAGTCACCTACAGTAATCACAATCACAGTACTGTTATGAATAAAGCTTAGAAAAATACATTGAGCGCAACATTGGGACCAGCAAATCATCACCATACATGGAGCCATTAGAGTTAGTTTAATGAAGACATGAAGGACATGAAAGTTTTTGACAAATGATATTGAGCCACATGGATGGAATACAAAGAAACTTCAGCAGTCCCTTCAATAAATTACAATATAATGTACATTTCAAAATTAATTAAACCTGAATTTTAGTCTTAAACATAAAAATGAAGCCTATTAAAACTTCAGAGAAAACCAATGAGGTCTTTTAGAGGCAAGTAGATATATCTTAGAGGAAATACAAAAAGCACAAACATTAAGTACAAAATTTTTAATTTATCAAAATCCAGATTTTCTGTTTATCAGTGTATGATCAAGAAAATGAAAAGATAAACTATAGTTTGGGTATAATAGTAGCTATATTTCACATGAATGAATTTCAAATGAATGGATTCTGGAGTATACTTGGAATACACACATATGCAAATATGAAGCATGTGTCAATAACTTATCTATACATATATAAAATATAAATAATAAGTAAAAAGATACTCTTAAAATTATAAATTGCATATCTATCTATATGTATGAGTTGTATAGCATATATATATGTAATTCATATGCAAAATATCAAGATCAATGACGTCCTAAAAATCAGTAACAAAAAAGATATCTTGGCATAAAACATGTGAAATCAGTTTGTAGTAGAAAATGTATGAGAAGATGGCCAAAAAATGCATAGAAATATGGTTCATATTGGCAGTTATCAGAGAAATGCAAATTAAAGACATTTCAGTCTCACTTTAACGACCCAAACTGAGACTAGAAGTAGTAAGTTTCTATTGTTGAGAATATGGAATGACTTCCCTTTATTGTGGTGGGTTGCGTCAAATACTAGGATCAGTTCAGAAAACTTGAACAATTTCTTGTTGTTAACTTTTTAACACAGCAACTTCACACCTAATTATCTGAGACACAAAAGTTTGCTTGCAAAAGGATAAATTCAAGAATATTTATAGAAACTTTATTAATAAAATCTGCTAACTATACAAAGTGCAGCATCAGTTAGAGTGAAGCAGTAAGTTGGGGTTTTAGTATTTCTTGTCTTATTGGTTCTGCTTATTTTGATTGTTTTATAGTTCTTTTTGAGAAAGTGTGAGAGAGAAAGAACATGAAGTTGGGTGGCTGGGGAGGTAGCGAGGATCTGGAAGAAGTTGGGGAACAATACAATCAATATATATTGGCCATAAAAACTTTTAAATAAAAGGTAAGGTGGGATTCATATACCATGGATAAATTTAAGAAATATGCCAAAACTATGTTTGTGAAAAAAATCATGTGAGGAGAGACCCACATCTAGTGTTTTCAGGGAAGTGACAGTGAAAGCAATAAGATCCACTACACAGCTGCCAGAATGCTGGAGTCCAGGGTAGGCACAGCATCTTCAGAGAGGCACAGCAAAAGGAACTGTCACTCACTGTGGTGGCAAAACAAAAGGATGAGTTTGGTAGGTCCTTACAAAATTAAACGCCTTCTTATCAAGTAATCCAACATTCAGTTTCCTTGGAATTGATCCAAGAACCAGAAGCTCATGTACACAGAGAATCTGCACACAGATGTTCCTTGTAGCATTACTGCCAATTGTTAAGCCTCAGAAACAGGCAAGCCATTCTTCAATGAGTGAAAGAATCAAGGGTGGCTCATTCAGACCACAGAATATAATTTAGCACAGAAAGAAACGAGCTGCCAACCCATAAGAAATCAGAAAAACCTCAGATGTAGGATATTAAGTGAAAGTCCCTAATCTCAAAAGGCTGCGTGTGGTGTATCATTTTAGCTACATATTTTTTCTGTGGCCTAAAAATGCTTCAAATTGTGCTCTTTAAAAAAGTCATAGAGAACAATAAGACATAATAAAGATAACATAACTCAATATAATTCAGATAATACTCAAATAAAAAGAGAAAGAAAAAGAAGAAGGAATTACCCTTACTTCTTCCCTTTCGGTTGATATTCCACAAGTACGGGAGGGAGACATGGGGCCAAAAGGCAATGACACCATCTAACTCAAACAATAGGGTACCAAGAGTAGTGGCTTTGATATTAGCTGTACCTTAGATTACTGAGGGAGCTCTAGAAATATGACATCTAGGTTCATCTTTACATATTGGATTTTGTTGGCCTGAAGTGTGGCAATGGGGTTTCATTATACATTTCTCAAGTGATGATACTTGGAATCATGAGTGGGGATTAGAGCAGCTGAAGGAAACTTTAAACCATGTCTACTCCACCAAGGAAGTCTTGGTCATTGGAGCTGAAGAAAAGGCTTGTTTGCTTGGAAAAAAAAAAAATAGGAATTGCATCCATCAATAGCAGAGGCCCGAGAAAAGAAGGTGCTTTTTAATTGCATCCACACAAAAGAAAAACCTTCCTCCCTGGGAGTTCTGTGGACCCCTCTGATAGATTTAAATACTTGACCTATAACTTTCTCTCCTGAATCTCTAGATCTGAATTTGGAAAGCCTTCCCAGTTCAGTTTCTATGCAGGGAGACAGAGAGCTGGATCTTCCCAGACCTGCCTTGCTGCTCAGCCTTTCTGGCAGACTGCCTACTCAGACAGATGAACGCACCTGGGCAGTGAGGAGGAGGTACAGCAGATGCTCCTTTATCCAGACCTTGGGCAGAGCAAACATCTACCTCACTCCTCTGTCTGTGAAACAGGCAGAAGTATGGTTTGGAGTCAACATATTTTCAAAATGAACCCTAGTCATGGACCCCATTAGAGATTTTATATAGCACACTTTGAAGTAGAAGCTATGACATAGTTGTTTCTGCACAGTTTTCTATTGTCTCATCTCATATTTCCATGGAAACCGTGGGGTCTGAATGATTGACATGGCAGTAACTACTTTCATGTGTGAGTCTAGTACCAGTTCCTTTAGAAGAAAAGACTTCCCATGGGGCACCATAATCAATAATGAGCTTCAGTGCAGAACGGATTTACAGTGAGGCTCTCATTTTTTTTTTCCTTTGGTTCATCTTACCAAACACATCTAAGTAGCCAACAATCTTATATTTGCTTAGACCACATAGTTTCAGTTGCTTTATTCTACCATTAGAAAGTCTGTTGACATCAAGGAGAATGGGTCCCAGTTATATTTTACGGGAGAAACTGTAAAACTTTATGAAGAATTGGAAGCGTGTTTGTGTAGTTAGTTACTTATCAGAGTGTCCTGGGAAGGACCTTGTGGACTCTTCTCACCTTTTGCCTGCTTTGAAGCCAGAATACCATGGTCTCTACACTCCTTCTCAGCTTGGCATTGCCTGATATTAGGATGGCTGCATGTCCAGATGGACAAGCTGCCATCATCCCTATACAAACCATCACTCCTCCCTTATTGTGCCACAGCACCAGTAAGGGTATTGATATTAAAGCAGCACAGAATGACATCACATAAAAACCGAGAAAGGAGACCAGAAATATGATGGCTCTGATGTGGGCCTCAAGGCTGGGATCACTAGAGCCTATGTGGGACTTCATAGTCCTCATGTGACTCCCCAGGGAGATAACCAGCACACCAGAGGAAACCAGGAAAGCCAGAGAAGGGGGTACAGAGCCCGCATTGCAGAAGATAAACGAGTAAAAGAAATTGAGTTTTGCAATTTGCAAGTTGAATTCTGTGTTGTTCACGTGCAATATGGATGTGACGGTGGAAGGAGATCTGCTAAAGAAGTCCCACAAACAGAGGGCAGTGCAGATGCAGGAGAAAAGAAGAGCAACTAGAAGCATCTGGAGAAATCTCCTGGAGACACAGCTTGCTACGTGGAGTGGAAAGGTGTGAGAGAAACGGACAATCTTGGAGCAGTAGAGGAGACAGAGGCAGGCAGCAAGCCAGAGGCTCACTTGGTTTGCAATCATCCAGAGAGTGAGTATGGCTTGGTAGTTGTGGCTCAGTGGGTCTTTCATCTGCTGGAAGCAGGCGAGCTGAACAGCATCCAGAAGCAGAAGGCCCTGCAGGAAAAGCCGAGTGATGCTGAGACACAGCAGTGCAATGTCACAGTTGTTCAATGGCTGCTTTTTTACTACATCCCAAACATTTACCAAGACAATGAAGGCATTGGCCAGGAATCCCACTGCAAACTCCATGACCGAAAGGAACAGAAATGAAATCTTGGCTTCATAGGACACAGTGAAGACAGGAGTCAGAGTCAACATGATGCCCCTTCCCTGATTAACTAACCTCAAACTCCGATTTCACCCACCAGAGCAGGAAAGGATATTCTTTGAACGGAGAGGTTTCCTTTGTAAGGATTACAAATCCCCAATAGGAAACCGGGAGGGGATGTTGTCACTTTACAGTATCTTGTGATTTGGTATGAAAGCTTTATGGTAAGGGAGGAGCAATGATGGGTCTACTTCTTGGATGATGCAAAAGCTTTAATAAATCCAGGTGTTACCTACCCAACAGGCCCACCCCCAGCCCAAGTCACATTGTAGCAACGGGAATGTAAATAGGATTGAGTTTCAGTTCCCTAACCAGGCAGGGTCTGGTTTTACATGCTCACATGGACCTGTGGGCACAGAGAAGAGGAGGATTTGTTTATAGGCCCAGGGACACTGCCTGTAGGCAAAACAGATGTTATATGTGAATTAGGCTTTGAAATGGGGTCTCTTCACATTTGCATTTCTCATTTCACAACTGAGGCCTGACCTACCATAAGTATACTTTAATATGATTAGGTGAATGTTCCTATCCAAGAATTCTTAATCCTCACCCTCCATACTATACAGCCAATCCAATCTACAGAGCACTGCCCTCGGTTGAGGAAGGGGGGCCACCCACCCATCTCCAAAATTTTAACCCAGAATTGCTCCTGTCTAAAGAAAATACAGGGACAAAGAGCCTGACCAATACAGATGGGGATGCTTGTAGCCAACCATTTTACTGAGCACAGGGACCCCAATGGAGGAGTTAGGGGAAGAACTGAAGGAGCTGAAAGGGGTTTGCAACCCCATAGGAAGAACAACATTAACCAACCAGACCCCCCCAGAGCTCCCAGGGACTAAACCACCAACCAACGAGTACACATGGAGGGACCCATGGCTCCTGCTGCATTTGTAGCTGAGGGTTGCCTTATCTGGCACCAATGGGAGGGAAGGCTCTTGGTCCTATAAAAGTCCAATGCCCAGATCAGGAGCATGCTAAGTGGTGAGGCAGGAGTTGGTAGGTGGGTGGGTGAGCCCCGAATAGAAGCAGGGGGTAGGGGGAAGGAGTAGGGTGTTTGTGAAGAGGAAACTGGGAAGGGGGGATAACATTTGAAATGTAAATAAATAAAATAACCAATAAAAAAGAATTAAATCAATGGGACAGAGGTAAAGAGAAGGCAGGAAAGTCATAGTAAAGCCCGGAGAATATAAACTGATGGGGACTATATGGAAACTGCTGTTCATATGTAAACAGATCATTTTCCTTATTGAAAGAGGTCATTTTACTTAGAGGGAATGACCAGATGACCACAGATCATAAACATAGCTGAAAGAAATAACTTGATCTTAAAAGGATAGAGCATTAGAAATAAACAGACTAGATGGTGACCTCCTGAAGGAGGAAGAATGTTCATGGTGGAGAGCATGCAAGGCAGAGAACAGCACTTCAAAGGGTATAGAGAAAAAGAGGTTGTTTTACAAACAGGGGGAGCCAGGCTGGCCTGTAGCAGGAAGTGAGACTGGAGGGAAGAGTTCAGGCTAAGCTGGGGGGCCAAAATGACTTCTTTGGCTTTTGTGTGAGCTAAAATATAAAATGGCCAGCGACTGGTTCTTTTCCCAATTTGTCCTCACTCATACATGGAGATCTGCTTCAGTCATTTTCCTAGGGTCATGCAGATGTAGTATGGCTTGGGTCACATACATGGGAAAGGGTGGAATACCATCTCTCAGTAAGTGTGAATACTGGGAATGAATCTCTTGCATCTCTGTTGTTATGGGGACACTTAGCCCTACCTGGGGTACCACATGATACTGGGGGAAATTGGGATCCCTTCTTAGTGTTAGACTCTTTAATAAGAGATTAAGAATGGATTAGGAAGGAAGCTTGAGGACAATTTTATTAGATTTAAAAGAACCTCCCTGCCCCGGGCAGGGAGCTATTGCATTAAGGAAGCTGGAGAAGAAGAAGAAGAGAAAACTATGCCCTTTGTTAGCACATAGTTGAAGACGGTAGTGGTGAAAAGCTTCAGATAAGAAGAGTAAGTAAGCTCAGAGTGTCCAGGGAAGCATGTCCAGGCCACAGCCAATATCTAAGAACAAATAAAAAGATAAAAAGAAAAGAATGTGAAAAGGAGTGAAGAAAAGAAAAAACGGTAATAGATTTCCGAGTGAGAAAAGCAGTCAGGCTTTACACAGCTATCTGGTTATAGCTCCATAAGCTCTTGAAACTGAATCAGGGAAGGGAAGAAAAAGCACATCATATTATTAAGGAAATGATTCTTCCTCCAGTCTCTTCTGGTAAGAGGACGCACGTCAACCTTCCCAGGAGCTGCTTTCTACTAGGTAGCAGACAGGTGTAGCTGAATTAACTTATGTTTTGTGTCGTTTCGGCCAGAGGTAGATTTTTTTTTTCTCTTTTCTATTTTTTATTGTGGGATTATAATATAATTACAACATCTCTCCCTTTCCTTTCCTCCCTCCAAACTCTTCTATACAACAACCCATTCCACTGCCCCTCCCAGTCTCTGCCTCACAAATCCCTCCCTCTTCCCCTTTCCCTTCTACTCTGAGAGGATAGAGCCCCCCTCTGGGTATCACTTCACCCTGACACATAAGGTTTCTGCAGAGCTAAATCCATCATCCTCTTCCACTGAAGCCAGACAAGGCAACCCAGTTAGGGGATTGTATCCCTCAGACAGACAACAGCTTTAGGGATAGCCCCCACTCCAGTTGTTGCAGGACTCACATGAAGACTGAGCTGCCCATCTCCTACATATGTATAAGGGCCCTAAGTCCAGTCTTTGTATGCTCTTTTGTTAGTGCTTCAGTCTCTGAGAGCCCTGAAGTGTCCACATTAGTTGATGCTGTTGGTCTTCCTGTAGAGTTCCTATACTCTTCTGGGCTGTCAATCCTTCCCTGACAGAGGTAGACTTTATCCTTTGGACCAGGAAGACATAGCTTTTCACTAGTAGCCCTCCACAGAATTCTGATCAAGGCTTTTAAAACCCTCTTTACTCTGAAGAGGTAACCCTAATGTTGTTCAGGAGATGGCTGAAACTGGGAAATAAATATAATTCTTTCCACCATGAACATCCAGAGACCTAGTTCCAAAGCCCTTTGCTTGAAGGGGTTAGTGTTTGGACTGGAGTTTCAGTCACATGATCATGTAGTTCTGCCAAGCAGGGGTGCTCGTTCAGGAAAAGATAAACCAAAGTGCCCCCTGGGATTCCTGCCCTGAGAAGCAAGGGCATTTCAGCTTCTGGACAAGGACAACGATGAATTGTTCAGTTTTTAGTTCCCTGCTCCTAAAATGACTAGTTTATTCCCATCTCCTGTTCTAATTACAATTTACACACACACACACACACACACACACACACACACACACACACACACACACACACGAGGGACTCATTTGCCTCATTTTTAATGGTGAATAATATTCCATTGTGTAAATGAATCACATTTGCATGTGTCCTTGTTGTATGGTGGAACATCTTTGCCTATATTCTCAGGAGTGGTATAGCTAGGTCATTAGGTATAAATATATATATATATATATATATATATATATATATATATATATATCAAATACAGGGATTAAAATTAGGAGTTCATAATCCTCTTCCCCCAGCCCCTTCCTTACAAACCCTTTCACCCATTATCCCCTCCCATTCTCCTCAGAGAAGGGGAAGCCTCCCTTGGGTACCACCCCACACTGAGACATCTAGTCCCAGCAGGGCTAAGCACATTCTCTCCAAATGACCCAACCAGGCAGTCCAGCTAGGGGAAGGGGATCTGAAGGCAGGCCACAAAGTCGGAGACAGCCCCTGCTCAAATTGTTTGGGGACTCACATGAAGACCAAGCTACACATCTACTATAAATAAGTAGGGGGCCTAGGTTCAACATGTGCATGCTCTTTAGTTGGTGGTTCCGTCTCTGTGAGCTCCCCGAGCCCAGGTTAGTTGACTCTATAGGTCTTCTTGTGGTATGCTTGACCCCTCCGGCTTGCTCAATTCTATCCCCCACTCTTTCACATGACTCCCAGAGCTCCGCCTGATGTTTGGCTGTAGGTCTCTACATTTGTTTCCATCTGCTCCTTGATGAAGCCTCTCAGGAGACAGTAATGCAAGGTTCCTGTCTGTAAGCATGGCAGAGTAACATTAATAGTGTTAGGGGTTGGCTCTCTCCCCTGGGGTGGGTCTCAGGGGCAAATATTGGCGAGTCGTTCCCCAAGTCTCTGCTCCATATTTATGCTTGTGCATCTTGAAGGCAGGGCAAATTTTGGGTTGAAGATTTTGTGGGTGGGTTGATGTCACCCCCAGTCTACTGCAAGTCCTGCCTGGCTACGGGAGGTAGCCACTTCAGCCTCCGTATCCAGCCACTAGTAAGAATCTCAGCTAGGGAGGAGAAGAGGGAAGGGCGCTGCCATCGGGATGTAAAGTTAATAAAAATAAATTATTGTGAAAAATAAGTCATCTGAGATAAGTAAAATATCATTTTACTTTTAATGTCACTTTAAATGAAATATCTTATGTATTTATTCAAACTACGTATTTGATTTACCTAACTTATTCACTGTCTTATATGTTTTAATTACAAGTTTGAAAGGCAAAAACAAAACAAAACTAAACAAAAAAATAGTTCATAATAATCCTGCCACGTGCCAGGACATTCCCTCTTGTTGCAGGGAGCCAGGCTCAAAGTCCCCCTAACACTGATGAGTCCCACTAGGTGGCGCCAGACCACTGTGACTTCTAGAATTCCCAGTTTTCTGGTCCTGAGTGCTTGCCCCAGGAATTTATTTTAATACAGTCACAATTTGTTCCTATATTTTAAATAACTGAAACTTTAGACTCCACTTAATGTATTATGGTATATTCAATTTTCTTTAATTTCAGATTTCCTTGTAAATTCTACTTCTAATTTGCTTATGAGATAGCAGAGGCTTCAGAAAGGTCCAATTATCAATTATCTTGGCCAAAGTCACCAAACACAAATGTGAGAAGCTAGGATTCAGTATTGGTATTCCTTCTCTAAGTGAGAAGGATGCCCTGTCTTGATAGGATGAGGAGTCTGGCAGTATTCTTTGCTTTCAGTCATACATATATATTTGCAGGGGCTTGGGTGCAGACTGTCTGTCGAGATGGCAAACAAGCTATTGGGAAACAACCTTAGGGCAGCAGTGGAAGGCGAGAGATAGTTCAACTCAGTTCTCAGGAGAGTTGGAAAAACTGAATCTGGGTAGGTTTATATCTCATCAAGAGACCATTATTATGGCTAAGGAGAAAAGCAGGAGAATCTCACTAGACTTGCTGAAGCAACATGTTTGCCTCCATACAAAGTTAGCATAGGTATTAGTAAAATAAGACACTGAGAAGAAAACTCCACAGGTTTCCTTCAGATGGATCTTGGATGAGGTCTTCTTTTGTTGGCTCTTCTGGATGACCTGTCTTCTTTGTTATCATCCTTCTATTTACACAATGGGTGTAGCATTGCCACAGCTGAATTCAGACTTCTGTTAGGCGCTAACAAATAGGTTTGGAACTAACCTGTTGTGTAACCATTTAGAAAGCACCCGGACCATGTATGCTCTTTGGTAGGTGGCTTAGTCTCTGCAAGCTCTGAAGTGTCTGGGTTAGTTAGTACTGTTGGTCTTCCTATGGGGTTGCCATTCTTTTTAGCTCCTTCAATCCTTCCCCTAACTCTTCCATAGGAGTCCCCAACCTCAGTGCCACGTTTGGCTGGAAGTATCTGCATCTGTCACAGTCAGGTACTGGTAGAGCCTCTAAGAGGACAGCCATGCTAGGCTCCTGTTTGCAAGCCTAAGATGGCATCAACAATAGTGTCAGGATTTGGTGCCTGCTCATAGGATGGATCCCAAGTTGGGACAGTCACAGAATGTCCTTTCCTTCAGTCTTTGCCCCATTTTTGTCCCCGTATTTCCTTTAGACAGGAACAATTTTGGGTTAAAACTTTGAAGATGGGTGGGTGGGCCCTGTCTATCTACTGGAGGTGGTCTCTTCAGGTTCCATCTTCCCAATGTTGGGTATTTAGGCTTTGATCATCCCCACTGAGTCCTGGGAGCCTCTCATATCCCATGTTACTGGGACTTTCTAGAGGTTTCCTCCACCCCCAACTCCTGACAGCTGCATATTTCTATTTATTCTCCTGGTTCTCTGGGCTTCTCTCATATCCCCCTTTGTACCTGATCCTGTCCCCCTTTTCTCTCCTCTTCCCCTCTCCCATCCTCGTCCTTCCCTCTCTTCCTCCAATGATTATTTTGTTTCCCCTTTAAGTGAGATTGAAGCAACCTCACTTGGGCCTTACTGCTTGTTAAACTTTATATGGTCTGTGACTTTCATCTGTACTTTTTATCTAATATCCACTTATCAGTGAGTACATACCATGCATGTCCTTTTGGGTCTGGGTTACCTCACTCAGTATGATATTTTCTAGTTCCACCCATTTGCCTTCAAAATTCATGATGTCCTCATTTTTAATGGCTGAATAATCTTCCATTGTGTAAATGAATCACATTTTCTGTAGCCATCCTTTAGTATAGGGACATCTACATTGTTTCCAGCTTCTGGTTATTACAAATAAGGCTGCTATGAATATAGTGGATCACGTGTCCTTGTTGTATGGTGGAACATCTTTTGCCTAAATTCTCAGGAGTGGTATAGCTGGGTCTTCAGGTAGAACTATTTCCAGTTTGCTGAGGAACTGCCAGATTGATTTCCAGAGTGGTTGTACCAGTTTGTAATCCCACCAGCAATGGAGGAATGTTCCTGTTCTCCACATCCTTGTCAGCATGTTCTGTCACTGTTTTTAATTTAGCCATTCTGATTGGTATAATGTAGAATCTCGGGGTCATTTTGATTTGCATTTTCCTGATGACTAAGGATGTTGAACATTTTTTTAAGTGCTTCTCAGCCATTTGAGATTCTTCAGCTGAGAATTCTCTGTTTAGCTCTGTACCCTGCTTTTTAACTGGGTTATTTGTTTTTTACAGAGTCAGATCAATCAATGGAATGGAATTGAAGACCCAGAAATAAACCCACCCACTATGAATGCTTGATCTTTGACAAATAAGCAAAAGCCATACAGTGTTAGAAAGAAAGCATCTTCAACAAATGCTGATGGTTTAACTGGTGGTCTGCATGTAGGAGACTGCAAATTGTTCCATATTATTCACCTTGTACAAAGCTCAAGTCCAAGTATTTCAAGAACTTCAATATACATTGATCTATACTCAACAGATATACTTAATCTAATAGAAGATAAAGTGGGAAATAACCTTGAAGTGATTGGCACAGAGGAAAAGTTCCTGAACAGAACATAAGTGGCTTAGGGTCTAAGATCAACAATTGACAAATGGGACCTCATGAAACAGAAAAGCTTCTGTAAGGCAAAGGACACTGTCAATAGGACAAAACAGTAACCTACAGATTGGGAAAGATCTTCACTAACCCTACATTCAATTGAGACCTAATAACCAAAATATATAAGGAAATCAAGAAGTTAGAATACTAAAAACTGAGTCTTTTTTATTGATTTAAGTTTTATTGGATTATGATGAGAAAAGATACATGATTTCAATTATCTGAGTTTGTTAACATTTAAAAACATATTTTAAGTAAATAGAATTGCATCACATTCTTGTTTCCCTTTTATACCCCAACACCTCCTAGAGACCCCCCTTCAATACCTGCAAT
Organism: Mastomys coucha; assembly: GCF_008632895.1. Lineage (NCBI taxonomy): Eukaryota > Metazoa > Chordata > Mammalia > Rodentia > Muridae > Mastomys > Mastomys coucha. Next base: position 35,732,918 of record NW_022196903.1, read on the forward strand.
TCCTTTTGTTTTTTTATTTTGTCATATTCTTTAAAATTTATAAAATATTGTAACAATAAAAATGAGTATTATAAAAGTTGTTTGATATAAAACAACAATCAATTGAACAGTCTTATGTAGATGCTTGTCTACAGCAATATTGAAAATATATACATTTTTCTCAATATAAATTTTAAATAACTCCAAACATACTAATTGTATACTTCAAAATAATACATCACTACTGGTATTTTCTTAAATGAACATAAATATATAAAGTCTTTTTGTTTGTTTTGTATTTAGTAGAGTTTAAAATCTTGGCTCTTACTGTGGTACAAGCCCAAAATAAGAACAATTTTTAAACATTGGACTTCATTGTAATAAGGCTGTACTTCAATGACCCTCACATCACCAAAGGATTTTACCTCCATAGTGGCTAAGCTAAGAGTTGACAGTTCTGTTGCACCAACAAGTGAATTGTAGGCACAATTTTTGGATACAGATTTCCTGCTATGGTTAAAACTATTTGACTTGAGTGAGTGTTTTTATTCTCAGCCCACAGAGAACAGATTACATTCATTTAAGAAATGGTGTGTGCATTAAGATGGTCTATCCATGAAGTCATTCACCAACTGTTTCAATGAACAATGGTTCTGCTTGGAGGGTGGCACAGACATTAGGTGAGGGTAAGAATTTGGTTCATTGGCTGTGATGATTTTGAAAAGCATTCATCCCAGAGAAAGAGTAACTTAAAAAGTTCTCTTCTTCAAACTTGATACAATAGTTACAAACATCAAGCAAAACATTCAGTCTCACTCTTTGTTGTTCTCTTACAAGCCACCTCCCTAGTTAATTGTGGAACTTGTTAGTCTTCACTTTAACCACAACATCAGAAACCTAAAGGTACAGCCCCATAGTCTGCATTTAGCAAGCCATCTGGGAGATTCTGATGCACATTGCACACTTACATTTGAAAAGCACTAAGATATAAGGAGGAAAAAAATTTTTACCAGGAGCTCAGCAATGACCACTTGCTCTGTAGGAACTAGAACATAGCTTGCATACTGGACCTTTCTTCAAGATCCATGTTGTATTCATTTTTTTATTGGATATTTTATTTATTTATATTTCAAATGTTATCCCCTTTCCAAGTTTTCCCTCTGCAACACCCCTATCCCATCCTCCCTCCCCCTACTTCTATGGGGTGTTCACATACCCACCTACCCCATTCTGCCTCTCCATTCTGGTATTCTCCTACACTGCGTGCATCAAGCCTTCTCAGGACCAAGGCCTCTCCTCCCATTGGTGCCCAAAAATGTCATCCTCTGCTACCTATGCCACTGGAACCATGGTTTGCTCTATGTGTACTCTGGTTGGTGGTTTAGTCTTTGGGAGCTCTGGGGGGTCTGGTTGGTTGATATTACTGTTCTTCCTTTGGGTTACAAACCACTTCAGCTCCTTCAGTCCTTTTTCTAACTCCTGGATTGGGGACCCAGTGCTTAGTTTGATGGTTGGCTTTGAGCATCCACCTTTGTATTTGTCAGGCTCTGGTAGATCCTCTCAGGAGACAACTATATCAGGCTCCTATCAGCAAGCACTTCTTGGCATTTGCAATAGTGTCTGGGTTTGGTGTCTGTATATGGGATGAATCCCCAGGTGGGTCAGTCTTTGGATGACCTTTCCTTCAGTCTTTGCTCCAAACTTTTTCTCTATATTTCCTCCCTTGAGTATTTTTTTTTTTTTTGTTCTTCTAATAAGAACTGAAGCATCCACACTTTGTTCTTCCTTCTTCTTGAGTTTCATGTGGTCTGTGAATTGTATCTTGGGTATTCTAGGATTTGGGGCTATTATCCACTCTTCAGTGAGTGGATATCATGTGTGTTCTTTTGTGACTGGGTTACCTCACTCAGGATGATATTTTCTAGTTCCATCAATTTGCTTATTCTTCATAGAGTTAGAAAGAAGAATTTGAAAATTCATTTGGAATAGCAAAAAAACCAGGATAGTGAAAACTATTCTCACAATAAAAGAACTTCTGGGGGAATCACCATCTTGGACCTCAAGCTGTATTACAGAGAAATAGTGATTAAAAACTGTATGGTGTTGGTACAGAAACAGGCAGGTAGATCAATGGAATAGAATTGAGGACCCAGAAATGAATCGACACACGTATGATTACTTGATCTTTGACAAAGGACCTAAAACAATCCAGTGGAAAAAAGTCAGTATTTTCAACAAATGGTGCTGGATCAACTGTAGCATGTAGAAGAATGTAAATCGATCCATTCTTATCTCCTTCTATAAAGCCCAAGTCCAAGTGGATCAAGGACCTCCACATAAAACCAGATACACTGAAACTAATAGAAGAGAAAGTGGGGAAGAGCCTTAAGCACATGGACACAGGAAAATTTTCTGAACAGAACACTGATGGCTTATGCCCTAAGATCAAGAATTAACAAATGGGACCTCATAAAATTGCAAAGCTTCTGTGAGGAAAAGGACACTGTCAATAGGACAAAACAGCAACCAACATATTGGAAAAAGATCTTTACCAATCTGACATCTGATAGAAGGCTAATATCCAATATATACAAAGAACTCAAGAAGTTAGACTCCAGAGAACCAAATAACCCTATTAAAATATGGGGTACAGAGCTAAACAAACAATTCTCAACTGAGGAATACTGAATGGCAGAGAAGCACTTAAAGAAATGTTCAATATCCTTAGACATCAAGGGAATGCAAATCAAAACAACCCTGAGATTCCACCTCACACCAGTCAGAATGGCTAAGATCAAAAACTCAGGTGACAGCACATGCTGGCGAGGATGTGGATAAAGAGGAATACTTCTCCATTGCTGGTGGGATTGCAAATCGGTACAACCACTCTGGAAATCAGTCTGGTGGTTCCTCAGAAAATTGGACATAGAATTACCTGAGGACCCAGCTACACCACTCCTGGGCATATACCCAAAAGATGCTCCAACATATAACAAGGACACATGCTCCACTATGTTCATGGCAGCCTTATTTATAATAGCCGGAAACTGGAAACAACCCAGATGTCCCTCAACAGAGGAATGGATACAGAAAATATGGTACATTTGTATAATAGTGTACTACTCAGCTATTAAAAACAATGGCTCCATGTTGTATTCTTAGCCATAGGATTTATTTGTCATTCACTTGAATGCTTAGATCTAATGGAGCTGGAGAGATCATTTGGTGTTGAAGATGATTTGTTCTTCCAAAGGACCTGAACTTGTCTCCCAGCATTCATGTCAAGTGGCTCACAACCACCTGTCTCTTCAATCCTGTTTCTGGCTTCTCTTTCATATACATGTGGCATTTTCTCATATAGGCATGCATACTTGTCATATATGTACACATATAAAAATAATAGTTACACAAATCACTTTGGCTGAGTGTGGTAATACACACTTTTGGCTGAGTGTGTGCAGCTCTCAAGAGGCAGATACAGGCATATTTTTGTGCAAGCCAACCTGGTCTACATAGTGAGTTCTAGGCCAACCAGAGCTGCACAGTGAAATTCAGACCTAGATAGATGATAGATAGATATTCAGTTAGAGATTGAAGGATGATGATTGGTTTTTGAATATTTTATAGTTTCCCAGGGTCCTAAAAAGCTCTTTGGATAATTGCTCTTATGTGAGGTATGTGACAGTGTGAGTTTTATTCTTGTCTAACCAAACATAGTGCTGAGGCAGTAGTCTGCAGCCGTTAAGGTTGGAGCACATGATTAGCCCAAGCAGGTCCACATATGGGATTACCATTCTGTGTGGTGAGTAGTACCAAGTGTCTATGTGATATGAGCCCTCTGCTTCATTACTGACAACCCCTTTCTTTGTTGGAAACATGAACTTTCCTAACTAGAAATAAGATATGTATTTCTTTTCTTCCACATAATAGCTGATGGTATGCAAGGAATAATTAGATGAGACTTCTTAGAAAGTCCTGATACTTTTGATTTTGTGTGAAAACTTGGCTATTATGATTGGAGACACACATAGAGGAAAGACAAATGTTAAACACTCACCCTGATACCCTAGATTCCTCAGATCCCAGAGCAACCGAATGCAGACCAGCAACTGCTGTCTTCCAGGCTCTTCATTGCACACTACAAGGAAACTCCCTGTCTTTGAGCCATGATGTTTGAATCACTATTACTGGAAGATGAATGCTAATACTAACTTATCTGATATGCAACCTAGCCCTTGGAACTCAAACATTCAGAGTGGAAAGAAGGAGCAAGAGAAGGAGGTGGATAGGAGTGACAGAGGAGAACTATTGCTCAAATATTTGTAGAAGGAGAGAAACAAGAGGTATCCTGTGTTTAAGAAGTGTCTGAAATCAAATTGACTATTACAGCATGTGAAAGCAAGAAATGGAATGAGGAGGTAAATTTGATTCCTAACGAATCAGAAAAAAAGGAGAATCATGAGTAGAAATAAAAGATGCCTTTAGTTCTTCCATTTTGAAGCATATGATTTCATCACACATAATTGTCAAAGGGATGTGGACAGATCCACACTAGTCTGCTGTGAGTCTAAGGATTCTCTCTCACCTAGCTCTCACTTATTTTACTCTGCCCTTTACCCCAATTACTAATCAATCCTTCTTCCAAATTTCTTGAGGTCTTATGTGCAAATATCATGGAGGTGGTGTAGCTGTCAGACAGTACAAACTTCGGTTGTATGTCCTTGGATTAGGTGCTATGCAGCCAGTAATGATACTAATATGAAACGTTATGATTAGGGGCATAAAAAGGCTCACTTTCCTTGGCAGGGGCTGTGGGTAGATGTGGTTGCACATTTTGCCCCACAGCTGGGATGTAGAAACTCTGCTGGGCAGACAAAATCTGTGGATACACCAAACTGTATTTTCTATGGGCTTCAGTAGGGTGCTGGGTTTGAGGGAAGGAACAATATACTGCTCAGGAGGTGGGAAAACATAGTCTAAGATGTGAGAAGCAGAAACTGGGGTGCCCTGACTCCCCAGCATCCAATCACCACTGGAAACTATGCAGAAGAGTCAGGAATGGAGGACCGGGCATCCAGCAACCTGCAATGAAGCTGGGACAGAGCATCTCAGACTTCTGGACATCCAGACACTACTGAAAGTCATGCAAGAGGAACCAAGAATGGAGGAGGCCCATGGGCTGAGGATGAGCCCAGGGTCAGGAGTAGGGAGGAAGGGGAACTCTGGCTTAGTTCAGCAGTGGTGATTACCTGGAAGCACAGAGGCCTTCTGAGGGAGCCTCAGGCTATGGCTGCATAGAGAAAGGCTATCTCAATGCTCCTGGTTTATTCACTGTTCATCATGGAAAATGGGTGCATACTACCTCCTTAGGGTGGACTAGAGATTAAATACCTCTTGCAGGAAGAAATGTATGGAAAGGGAAGCTTATTGGCTAAACCCTCAGGACCTCTAGATAACTCATTAGTGTGGAGAACTCTGTTCTGATTTATGTGACCATAGGTCACATTCCTATGTAGGGAGTGTGGTCACGTGATAGGGGTCTGGTCAGAGGCAAGTGAAACTCCTGCTCCAGGCCTTCCAAGTTTCCTGGCACAGTCCATTTTCCCACAAGTAGGGACTTCTTTTAAAGGAAGCTGGGCATTTTTCAAGTTTCTCTTTGGTACACAACCATGAACTAAAGGGAGGAGGTTTTATTAAAACTAATAGAGCTACAATACCTTGGGTGGTTATGAACTCTTCCCAGGTCTCTCACAGATTGTAAGGTAATGAGACTGTAGCACTCATTCTTTGAGAAGTCTTTGTCTAACTGACGTGGAGTTCAAGCAGGAAACAGTGTGGCCCTCGTGGGTTCCAGAGAGAAGTATGTGGGAGAGAAGCACTCTGGGAAAGTGGGCTGGGTCAGAGAGAAGGACATAATGGCAGATTCCACACATGGCTGTTAGACACTATTTGTGAACTTAGACAGTATACCTTTACATTGGATTAGCTGTCTATCCATGGTATGAGACTGGAATGAAGTACAACTATCAAAGACCATTTAGAGGAAATCATACATGTTTACTTACGGTCATATTTACTCCCATATTTTTGTGATTCAAAGTTGATTGATATTACTTATTTTCTTCAACACTCTTAGTCTAAAATTGAATCAAAGTGAGAATGTATTATGCACTTCCCACTCTGCCATCATTTACCCCTCAGGACACATGCCTTTTACTTTAAATATATAATACATGCGCGTGCGCGCGCACACACACACACACACACACACACACACACACACACACACACACACACATCCCAAACAATTCATAGGTGTCTGTGGAGATTTGGAGTTTCTACAATTGCAGATGATTATAATATTCAGCAAAACACCAGCAGCTGGAGAGATGTGTAGTTCACGGGATAAACTGGAGTGACAAAGTTTTAGCAGAGATATTTATTTGAGCTGGGTGAAAGAAGACCCCTTGAGCCTGTCAGAGGAGGGCTAGCAGGGATCTTTTACTTACATGGCTTGGGAACATTCAGAAACAGCAACAAACACACACACATTCCCACTGTGAGCAATGAGAACAATAGCATAGGAAAGTCATGTTTGTACGCAGAATCAGAAGAGTCACATGAAGGTTATACATCAACTTCACAGAAATTAGAAAAACACTGGCAGTTCTTCTCTCTGTTTTTGGGTTTTATACTAGTCTGTTTTCAGTTGGTAAACTAAATACCAGGGGAAAGTTAATATTATTATTATTTTTAAAATAGGTCTATTTAGCTCACAGTTTTGAGGGATCGAAGTCTAAGCAGTATACTGCTGGATCTGACTGGGAGTTGGGGGCTGGGTTGGCTTCATTACATCATCGCAGATAGCAGGAGCTTTTGCAGGAAGGGGAAATTACTCAGTGTGACAGAAACACAAAGCCCAAGGAAGGGGCAGTTACACTTCTGTATTAACTGTCCCGAGAGCTAACCAGACTCCTGTGAGATGTACATTATTTCTTTGCAAAGGCAAGATGTTCAGTGGCCCACTCCCCAGGCTCTGCTTCTTCTCAGGTCCCATGGCTTCCTTTCATAGCACAATAGTATCTCTTACTGGACAAACTATACCCAAGCCATAGCAGATTTTTGAATTGTCTTCTTCCTGTTGCTCTTTGTTTATCTATTCAATTTTCTTTGGGACAAACAAGTACTTCGTTACACTCTTTACTTTCTGATTCTCAGCAGTGTGACACGATCCACAGGCCTGCTGTCTATCAAGACAATGCATATTTCATATCTCCAATCCAATGTTTGGGTGGAGAATCCACTTAGGACGTTTGAATTATCTGTTTAGTGCAGGCTGTTTGGGTTGTGATCATAAGGTTAGGGTCATGTTGAGCTGCCCTTGCAGGAATGGACTGTTTGGGGCTGGGGGTGTGTCTATCTCAGTAGGGTGAGGAAGCCACAGAGAAAATGATGGAGTTTTCATATAAGATCTGAGTTGGAGGGAGGTAGCCATCTTTGGATACTGACAGTAGAATCTGATAATTGGTAGAATTCACGAGTTTCTGTTCTGGAGTCCTGGTAACAAACGAATGTTGAATTTGTTGAAGGCAAGGATCAAGTTTTAAACTGAAAAGCACTTTTCATATCAACTGACTGTAGACTCTATGAACCTTGGATTACTAGGTTAAAATCAGGGCAGTGAATGTGGCACTAAATGACCTTTAGCAGTCACCTTTTCCTCTTTCCTCATTTATTGATGGGGATTAAAATACCTGCCTTGTCCCATGGCTCTGTTGTTATCTAAAAGATGATGCAGATTAAATGTTCTGAAAGCTTCAAGGTGTCGTGTACAGATGTAGAGTTTTATTATGAACATGTGAGTATTAGGTAACGTATTATTGTAATGCCTCTCTCCTTGATTCCTGCGTGCACAAGTTCTTATCTATGCCCAGGGGTGGGGAATGACAAAGGCAGTATAAAATGGTGGAACAGTAGGCATTTCACAACACGAGGAAATTCTGCAACCCTCTCTGCGTGTTGTTTGTATCCTCACCTTCCTCTCACATTTCTGGGCATTGAAGACTGCTTCTCACTTTAATTCCTTTTCTCCCCATCCAGGTGGCATATGATGTGACTGGCTTGGCTTCCATGTGGAACAAAGGTAGGGAAAGATCTCAGCTTTAATAAAGAGGTACAGTGGAAAGTGTATGGGGAACCTGTTTCAAGAGGCAGAGGGAAGATGGAATGTGTATGTGGCAGGGGTGGCGTGGGTCAGGATGGGCATAGTATCTGGGTTTTGTTTTCTTCCACTATACTGTAGAATCAGTTTAGTGAGTTATACAATGATTCTCCTCCATGCATCTATTCCAGTTTTCAGTGGTGGGAAAGACCTCACCCCACCTTTTTAAAGTAAGTTTAATGGGGGCAATTTGGAGGCTAACAAATTGGAGAAACAGCTCTGTGTTGAGATATAGGGGATTGGAACCCAGGGCCGTGCACATTACATTCACTCTATCACTGAGCTAGATCCCTTAGTCATTGGTTTCATAAGACAAGGTTTCACTATATAGCCTTGGCTGGCCACAGGCTTGTGATCTCTTGCCTCTTCCTCCTGAGTCCTGGAATTAAGGGTGTGCACCATAGCAAGACTGGAGAAAAGCAGTTCTTAACAGACCTTCAGCTTAGATAGTAGTAGTAGTAGTAGTAGTAGTAGTAGTAGTAGTAGTAGTAGTAGTAGTAGTAGTAGTAGTAGTAATAAAAGTGGGCTGGGAAATTGACATTCCAGATCAGCTACTAATTATCTCACATTTGGTTAAAAAATTGTGTTTATATGTTTATATTATCACCCATAATTTATAGTTGAGAAAATTGAGTTTCAGAAACTCTAAGTGACTGATTGAGATATGCAGAGAGTATACAGACCATTTGCACAGGCTCATTTCATTTCAAATCTCATGCTTTTATGATACTGCATCCCATCTGGAGACTTCTAAACAGTCATCCAGTGATATAATACTTAATTACCCTTCAAAAAATGATTTGCTTTTATTTAAACACTGTACTCAACAGCTTCAGACTGAAGGAATGGCTTCAGATATGTGTCAGTCACCCTCAGCCCATAGCTGGTAGAAGGTATACTGGTGAGAAGAGTGTATATATAAACTGGGTTTATCTAGGAAGGGAGGGTACACAAGAGACCACAAGGAGGAGAAAGGATACAGACTGGGCTTTCCTGGCTCTCTGGGCTCTTTATTAGATTAAGCCCTCTTAGGGCTTTGTCTGTGATGGCGAGTTGGAAGAAACTCATGTAACAGATCCTTGATGGGTACCCAGGGGTTTGCTATTATGCACTGAGGGAAACCCTTGAGGAAAAGGAGGTATGAGAAAAGCAACAAGAACATGTGTTTGCCATGATATGTAATTAAGTTAAATGGTCAATAAACCCTCTCACTTCTTTCTCCTAGCCTATAACATTTGTGCCAATTGACATACCTTGCACATCTCCCAGGGTTCCTCATCCAGGTACATTTGCACTACTGGGAACCATGGGAGAGGGAGATGTCATATGTTGAATTAAATACTAAAAAGTTTATTGTGTTACACAGTTGGGCAGGTTTTTGTAGGTGCTTCATGTTTCTCATCTTGAGGGATAAAAGTACCCACGTTAGAGCATAGTATGAGGAAGAAATGGAGAAAATATTTGAGTCGTTTTGTATAATATGGGCTATAGGGATCCCTCTATTAGTGTTTAATTCTGATGATGCCTCATTTACAGTACACAAAAGCTTGACTTGCACCGTGTAGAGAAGTGGGTCACTATGGTTTCTGTCACTGCGAGTGGAGAATAGCCAAGAGGCCAATGCTTGATTTAGATGTGGGAGTCTGAGAACCACTCAAAGTGTGGTGGCCGAAGTGGTAGAGAAATTGTCCTATCCTGTTACATATTCCTTACATTCAAAGATCTTCATAGCTCTTGATGAGCCATGTTTTCATGGCATCTCTATGGCCAAGGCTATGCCACTCAGAAGAAAACGACTCAAAACATCCTAGTACTTGTTCTTTGGACTTTCCTGAGTTGTCTTTTAAATCAAGGACTTGAAGCAGAATTTTCTAAATCTTACTATTTACTATAATCAGACAAGGTCACACATGCCAATATTAAGTGTAGGCTTAGTGTGAAATAGATGCCCCATCTTTTTCTTGCTGTGTTCATCATCATGAGTTATGCTTGACACAGTCAAAGAAGAAGCCCACATCGTGGCAAGAACACTAGTCTCACAATAATTGTAACATCAACTTCAACCTACATTGCTTTATTTTATACATTTTGACTAGGTACCAATTTTTTTTTTTAATCACCATTTAAGTTAAGAAACTTAACTTGGATGGCTTCCTTATCCAAGCTCCTGCTTTAGCAAGCAGACCTGGGCTTTGACTTCAGATCTAGACCTTTTTTGGTCAGCAGCAAAACAACCCTTACAACATTCCTGGGCCCTGGATTCCTCATCAGGGCCTATATCAGTATAATGTTACTGGGATATTAATCTGGCCTCCATTCCACTCCCCAGTAATTGTGTTCTATGTGGAATGAATTCAGATGGGACATTCATAGCATAGTGTATGTTACACAGTAAAGTAATATACTCTTGAAGGATGAGAGTGACAGTGGCTAAAGGGGCCATTGTGGAATAAAGCACTCCCAATGTGAGGATGATGCTCAGGGAAACAACTGTGTAGGCCGCACTCTCCAGGGATGAGAATGGCCAATAGTCAAAGGCATCATAGTGTAGATCCTTGGGTTTATAAAGCTCTATTTCCTGAAGTCTTTGAAATAGAAGGCTCATTAGGTGTTGGTCCTTTGGTTCTCTGATGAAGTTTGATTCCTGACAATATTTTCATGATAAATGGTGATATGAAAAACTGAAGGATAAGGAACTGAGTTTATCAAAAAGACAAAATGATTCGATTTTGATTGTTCCAGGTTGTTATGATGTGACCAGAATGAGAGATGGTAACATTTGTTTGTTTGGTTTGTTGATATAGTTCATAATCATGACTTTTTTGTCTCCCTAATTTCTGACTCTTTAGTGGTCCACAAAAGCAGATCAGTGTAAGGGGTCTTTAAAATGGTGCTTAGTAAAAAAAATATTTAAACTTTTAAATTTTCAATGTATCATAGAGTGAGATTTTTAACCCAATCACAAAAGAACACATATGGTATGCACTCACTGATAAGTGGATATTAGCCCCAAAGCCCAGAATACCCAAGATACAATTCACAGACCACATAAAACTCAAGAAGAAGGAAGACCAGAGTGTGGGTCCTTTGGTCATTCTTAGAAGGGGTAACAGAATACTCATGGGAGCAAATACTGAGACAAAGTGTGGAGCAGAGACTGAAGGAAAGACCATCTGGGGACTGCCTCACCTGGGGATCCATCCCATATACAGTCACTAAACACAGACACTATTGTGGATGCCAAAAAATGCGTGCTAACAGGAGCCTGATATAGCTGTCTTCTGAGAGGCTCTGCCAGAACCTGATATATACAGAGGTGGATGCTTGCAGCCAACCATTGAACTGATCACAGGGTCCTCAATGGAGGAGTTAGAGAGAGGACTGAAGGAACTGAAGGGCTTTGCCACCCCATAGGAAGAACAAAAATATTAACCAACCAGAGCTCCCAGGGTCTAAACCACCAACTAAGAAGTACATATGGAGGGACCCATGGCTCCAGCCTTGTTGGTCATTAATAGGAGAAGAGGCCCTTGGTCCTGTGAAGGCCCGATGCTCCAGTATAGGGGAATGTGAGGGTGGGAAGCCAGGAGTAGATGGATGGGTGGGTGTACTCCCTCATAGAAGCAGGAGGAAGGGGCATTGGGTAGGGGGTTTCTGGGGGGGGGAACCGGGAAAGGGGATAACATTTGAAATGTAAATAAATAAAATATCCAATAAAAATGAATTAAAAACAAATAAATAAATTACTAGAGAATAAAATAAAAAACAGGGTTAAAAATAAAATTCACACTTAAAAATTATTAAGGTCAATAGACACCAAATTACTCAGATATATTGTTATAAAAGCCTTCCTACACGTCTTTGATTTTTGTTCTTATTTCTTCAAGGACTGGTATCCCAGGTTTATGGATTACATGTGAGGCAGTCATTGGGGAGGGCTACCTAGAGAAAACATACTCAGTGATAAAGGAGTGTTCTGCACCTGTAGTCTCTAGACATAAACCAGAGAACTCAGTGAACTTGGAAGGGAGAAATAATTACATATTCTTTGTTAATTCCTAACTGAGATTTAGCATTTCTTTGCAGTACAAATTTTGGCTGCAAACCACAGTAGTATTAAGCAATACTTGTGACTTTGGACCAAGAGGTTATATTACTTCATATAGTTAAGATAATATTGAGAGATTGTTGATACTTAATACTACTTTGAAATACCAATAATAATTATGCCTATTGTTACATCATTAGTCAAAATATTATTAACTAAAATTGTTATTGTTATTGCAATTAAAATGATCTAGTAACCATTTCATTATAAGTAGTTTTCTTTGTATACCTTTTGTATATTTTACCTATACATTTAAAAACAGCTCTACTCATATCCAGATATGAGGTTGCCAAAGGGTCTCCATAGCAAGAAACAATCTTAAGAACATTTTCATGGTCTTAAGATCAAAGTGCTTTGATTACATTTTCAAGACAATTTTCTTCCATCACAAATGAGCAGACCAATGAATTATTGCCAATGAGTTCCTGAGCAGTTGATAATCTCTGAGAGAAACCAGAGTTATTCTAGGATTCCAGACTAGTTACTTTTCTTTCTCTTTTACTGCTACAAATTTAGTTAACTCTGTGATATTTTAACAGACACCTTAAAGGTCCTGAGGGCTAAATAAACACACAAGCTAGGAAAAAATGGCCATGACATCTTGCCCTAAGGTCTTAGAGATGTTCTCTGTAGAGCAGTGGTTCTCAACCTTCCTAATGCTGCAATCTTTTAATACAGTTCCTCATGTTGTGAAGACACCCAATCATAAAATTATTTTTTGTTGCTATTATATAACTGTAATTTTGCTACTGTTATGAATCATAATATAAATACCTGTGTTTTCTATGCTCTTTGGTGATCTCTATGAAAAGATAATCTGACACCTCTCCTCTTCCCACACAAAGGGGTTGTCACACACAGGCAGAGAATGGTTGCCTTAGAGGAAGACTGATTACTAATTAACTAATAGTCCTGGTCTTGGAAATGAAAGCTTGCCTGTGATTTGCATTCAAAGGTCATTAACATTTTCCTGATTGGCCAGAAAGCAGTCACCAGCCCTTGGATTGCTTTCTGTGAATTGCTCTCCTCAGCCTTTATTGCTAGGTCATTCTTCAGAGCCACTGGGAGCAGCAGCAGCAGACAATGAGGTTTGTCTATGAACAGCATATTCCTTTGTGGCTTCAGACTTGTGTGCAAGTGTGTGTGTACAGGTTGGCATGAATTTGTGCTGACTTCTTTGGTCAAATGGCCTTTGATACTTTGTTTGGACAAAACCAACAACCACTCAAATTATGCAAGCACACTCTTAAATTTTAACTCACTTATTTTTTCCTCTGGGTAAGCCCGTGTTTCATGTGTGTTTACATATGCATTCCTCTGGATTCATGCAGGATCTGTAAGCCTGATTATAGATAAATCTATGTACTTGGTTAAGATGGTGTTGAAATGTGAAGAATAGTATCTGGGGTGAGTGAGGTAACAGACAGAAATTCAGATTCTTCAAACAACTTAGGAGAGATGAAGGAAAAGAGTATGACTGGGGGTGAGTGTGCAGCTTTGTGGGCCAGTCATTTCTGAAAGGGTATGGTGCTGTGGTTGAAGAATGGTAATTAGAGATCTATGATAGTCAGGACAAGGGAGGCTCTACTGATTATGGGTTTGTGGCTTTATTGATCATATACAGAATTGTTTTAGTGAAGAGGCCAAGGAGATGTGACTACATGTATAGTGATATCCAGAAAAATATGTGAGGTAGGGGTTAGGAGAGATCTCAGGTGGAGATAGGAGGAAGTCACAAAGGGCATCATGTATATTTAGACTGGCAATTCTATGTGACACAGAATGGAAGTGCCCAGGGGAAGAGGAGAAGGCAAGAGATTGTTACTGGCTTCTTCCTGGTGACAGTTAATAGGGTTGCTAAGGCCTATCTAGACAGTGGGCATCTCTTTTCTGATTGGCCACAGAAGGCAGAAGGTGTTACCACTGGGAAGAGGAAGAAACTAACTCCATGTTTTCATTGGAAAAGCGGCCAGTGTGTTCTCAGTACTAGTGTGAAGAGTGGTTCCAGTGTGCGTGGGGAACTCCTGATCTCTAACTGTTGTTCTGGCACCACTGTACAGGACAGAGAGGACTTATGGGAAGAAAGGACCTTGAGTGCTACAGGGAGTGATTCTCAGTCTGCTGTTCTGGGAAAGGTGCCTGAAGGAAGTGGAATGACACTTTCTCCAGTGGCCTGAATTCAAGAAAGCCCATTACTATTTCACTCATACTGATAACCCTGGCTTTAAACAATCACTCCCTCACGCTGGAGTTTTAATGAGCTATTGAGTTACATCACAAAGTGCTCTGTAAGCATGGAGCACTAAGAATGACAGGCACTTTCCAAGTAAACTTGGCTCAGACCATAATGGTGGGGGTAATAAGGAAGAGAAAGCCTTGTGTATGCTGGCTTGAAATAACAGAAAGATACACCCTTTTCAAAGAATGCTGGAAAACTGAGGTCTCATATTAAGTGTCCCCCCACCCCTGAGGTCACACATCCAGGTAGGACCTCACTTCACTACCTGGGTGATTTCTTCACTTAGCTAATTTTTCCCTTTCTATTCTCAAAGTAGCCAGGTGATCACAGGAAAACTTGCTAAATATTGTTGAGCATTCCTGCGAAATAAGCACATTTATTGGAGCCTTCTAACAGACTCATTCTGGTTCTCTATAAAACGTTTTACTAGATTTCTTACCTGTTATCACATGAGTTTTAAAAGAACAGTTTGGATCTGACAGTGGCTTTCCTCCAGAGAAGAGGAGAGTTATACAACTTTGTCAAGTTAACTGACAAGCCCATTTTATTAATTTGACCCTTGTGTCTTTTACTTTGCCCAAATAGCTATAATGATGCCCACAAAATGAGACATGACAATTATATATTAACAATGGAAAACGTCTATTGGATCTACATGATTTATGTGCGGTAATAATTCTTATCTTCTCTGTTAGGTTTTCCCTGAACAACCTTTTTATTACCTTGCATCTCTTTCCCTGCATTCCTCTGCTCTCTCTCCTGCTTGCTTTCCCACAGACCTTTTGTAGTGTAATCTGCTATATGGTTTATTTGGTATGTTGTCTTGCTTTTCTATTCACAGGAATGTAGGTTCTGTCATGGCAGGGATTTTTATGCTTTGTTCACTGAGCATAGCCAGCTCCTAGAAGAATGCCTACATACAATAGGGGCTTAATAAATGTGGCAAGCAAACAAACTGCAAGCACACTTCTCTTCCTCCATTTAAAACCATAGCTTTGATAACCTTATGACGAATAAATCCGAGCAACAATGGACATCAATCAATAGCCTTTCTCTCTTCAGTTATAGAGAATATTCTGTGGTTCCTAAACTCAGAGCGATTTGATATTTATAGGCGCTTATACAAATGTCTCATCTGCTGTGGAGACAGAAATGACAGAAAAATTGTTTCCTTTTATAAGCCTTTTGGTTGTCTTTACATAGAAGCTTCTCTCATGTACATAACCTCTTAATTTAAAAACACTTATTTTTCACTGATATACATGTTTTTCTGCCTTTGTGGTACACAGTAGATATTGGTTTCTGGTTTTCTTGACTGTGTTATAGGGCTGAGCTTTGGACTACCACATTCTATATATCTCAGTTAATTTATTTGTGAAATGTAGAAAATAATTCCTACTGGACAATGATTATGAGAATTAAAGAAAATCATGCATGTATGACGTGCGTAGGCAGCTGTGATCTGCTGTCCAGCCCTGGCTAATGAGCCAGAGGAAACATGATAAAACTGCAATCACCCACAAAGCATAAGCTGTTGTACCCTGTGTGCTGTGGGCCCAGCAGCATAGACTAGAGAGTGGAGATAGAAAGCTTGGCCGGGAAGTCCAAAGGGCAGTGTTCAGATCCCCACTCCCATCTAATCTGCTGTGTGATAGAGAATGTGATCTGATGAAGCTTAATTTTCATCCTACTTGTATGAGAATTATGGAGAGTTCCTAGTACATTGGCTCGACCATTGTCAACTATGATTATCATTAGCATTAAAACTTCAATTATATGCCAGCTTAACAAAAAGAATATTCAATGAATGTTGACAGATTTCCAATCAGCAATTGTTAAAACCATTTTTTTTCATTTCCCAGTCCTTTTTAATTTTTATTCTCAAGTAAAGTTTTAAAACTTGTGGTTTTGATGATGGAACCCAGGCTTCATATGTGACAGGCAGGCTCTCCAGTTGCCTCCTCAGTGTAATTAAAGAGGCTGTCACCTTAAATCACTGAAGGCTTCTGTCTTCCCAATTTACAGTCGGGCTACATTCATCTACTAACTCTCTAGATATATGGTTACTTTAAGCTAGCACACACACACACACACACACACACACAGAGAGAGAGAGAGAGAGAGAGAGAGAGAGAGAGAGAGAGAGAGAGAGAGAGAGAGAGAGAGAGAGAGAGAGAGAGAATCGGTGCAGAGCTAAGTTGAGGAAGCCAGTGTGGAAGAAAGCCAGTGTGGAAGAAAGGGTCAGTACCACCAGATTGTACAAATGATCACATGAACTTCTTGGCCATTCAACCTGAGCTGTTGTTACCAGAATCTAAAGGTCATCTGCTGATTAGCTTCAAAAGACACAAAACCAAAAACTGAAACCCACACAAATCAAAACTTGGGGACAGGGATAGGGGTTGGTAGAAGGAATCATACCAAACTCAAGGGCAAGCTTAAAAACAGTAGACTTCTTTGTCTCAAGTCTTCATTCTGTAGAGGTGGGTAGGCTTAAGGTTAGGGAAAAGGTAGGAAGATCCCAGAGTTAGATGGTCTTTCCCCATAGAGTGCTGTCTCTCATTCTCTGAAAGTCAAGGCTGAGTAGAACCTAAGGTCGCTATATCTTTGTAGACAAAGATATTATTTTCTGTAAGTCAATGTTGATAGGTTGAGGAGATGGTGAAGTATTACCTGGGGTGAGGCAGAAGGGTTACAGAATTTGTAGTGCCAGCATTAAAGAGGGGAAGAATTTAGAGTAAAACAGAAGTTGCAGGCTTCTCCTGTTTTGTTTGCATCACCTGTCAAGGCAGATTAAAGTGAACCAAGATCTTCCCCTTTGCAGTATTGTCTGCGGGAATCATAGTTTTAAAGCTTCTTCCATTACAATAATTATAATGTCACCCCAAATGTCATAAAAGCCCAGAGATTTGTTTCTGGACTCTGAAGCAATCAGTAGCCATGCTTCTTACTCTGCCCTCCCAGGTCTTCAGGTGGGACCCACAGGTAGTAGTTGTCTGGCAGCATCTTCAGGGTATATAGAGAAAGTGTAGGGTTTTTACGGGGACTGGGAACTTTCTGCTCACCTCCAGTTTTCTCATACTCATCCCTTGTATTGAATATCCATCATACACCTGCACTGTTTCCATAGTCTCTTGGTGATTCCTATGCTACTCCAGTTGGGTAGACCTGTCTTCATGGCTTTTGTTTCTTTAGAACATCTTCAGTTTTCCTCCTACTGCTTCTGAAAGCAGTTAGAATACATCCTCCATTTCATTCTCACCCCTCTCATTTCTATTTTTAATTCTTCTTCTCTCCTTCAGATGCTGCCTTTATTCTCAGTTAGACACCTGAAGAGAAACTACTCTACTGTTCCAGTTCTTCCTCTGTGTTGTTTCCTTAGTCACGGTGCCAAAGAAAGGCCATAGAAACTGCTTGGCTTTGCTTCCTATATCTGTAGACTGACTTTCAGCCAGCGTTTGATTTAGGATTTCTACTGACTTTTTATTTTTTATGAAGCCTCTAAAAGTCTTTGTTACTCTTTCCTTACCTTATAATTTTTAGGTGAAGTTTTTGTTTTGTTTTTTGTTTTTCTGGGACACAGTGGCTAATGTACTCTGATTTCCTTCCTGACTCAAGCTCTTTGGTGGCCTGATAGAACTTTGGTTGAGAACTTCACCAATCAGAAGTTTCAGAGTTCCTGTTTCACACATTTAACTTACAATCCTCCCACCCTTGTTCATTTGGTTTAGATGATTCTTCTCTACCAGGTCCTTCCGATCAAGGAATATGCTATTTTCAGTATGTCAAAAGTTCTCCTCTAGCTGCCTCTTGTCTTCTCTTTGAGATATCTCTTCCTGCCACAGCAAGATCTTAGAGAACACTGGA
The DNA here is from genome assembly GCF_008632895.1 of Mastomys coucha. NCBI lineage: Eukaryota > Metazoa > Chordata > Mammalia > Rodentia > Muridae > Mastomys > Mastomys coucha. Next base: position 35,751,332 of record NW_022196903.1, read on the forward strand.
CCATTGCCTCTGTTTTCTTTCCTGGGTGAATGAACTTAGCTACCAGTTATTTTCAAGTTAAATCATCTCTTCCTCCAGAAGTCAAGTGTATGTCCTTGGGTCATCCAATTAGTATTCTATTTCTTATTGTTTCATGCACTCAGAGGCCTCCTTGTGGACAGTATATTGTTCTCATGATGAAAAAACATTGCTGTATACATTGCTTCACAATTACACTGATAGGATGAATTGATACAAATGGAACTTCTGGGTTATGAGTCTAACTTTAAATTTTTGCCAAGATATCCTGAAGTCCGTAGTATGTTCAGCTGTGGAGACGTTCTTACATAGCATGTAACATAGTATTTAAAACACTAGCATAAAGAACAAATTCCTACATCACAGCTGTAAGCAGTCACCAAAGAGAAAGAGCCATGGTCATTGGAATGTCATTCTAATAGCTCTTCTCCTACAGTGAACATAGGATCAGTTTTTGCCTTATTAGTTAATTTAATTATAGTAATTATGAAATATTATTAACCTCTGTGGAATTTTACAAGAAGGACAACTATTGAGGTATTTCTTTTAAAGCTTGTGCTAATGTGAACTATTCTAGATAATAGCCAGGAACACTAGTGTTAGGTACTTTATTGTAGACAAACACAAGGTAGTCCAGAAAGAAGGTCCTTCAGCTCTTCTTCCTTTTGTATAGTAAGAGTCAATTATGCTCAGTGTGTTTTCTTACTGGTATATGGGAAGCAACCTCCTTGTCATCTAATCTCTGGGCAGAGGGCTGTGGAATGCTTCTGACTGAGGAGAGGGTATACGAGTACACTGATAGATGAAAGAATGACGATATAGGAACTAAAGAGAATGAAGTTAGGACACATTCTCTATGAGTAGACAGTGCATAGTTTATAAGGCAGCCTAAAAAGTAGTGGGTGGAGTGAGGAGGAAAATAGCCTTGAGTGAGCAATTGATACTCAGGAGCCTCCTTTACTGTGTGTGTGTGTTTCAGATAATAGGGTGATAAAACAGTTACAAGATAAGAAAGTTACATTAGAGCATGCTGATAAGAACAGAACTTCACAGTGCTCATCAGTGCTTCCATTCAAACCCCTCAGGATGATTTGTTCCTCAAGGACACCTTTTCTTTTCTTTCTTTTTTTTTTG
>NW_022196903.1:35752493-35767493 GCF_008632895.1 Mastomys coucha
TATATATATATATATATATATATATATATATATATAATTAGATATTTTTTTATTTACACGTCATATGATTTCTCCTTTCCCAGTTTCCCCTCCAAAAAGCAAACAAACAAACAAACAAAAACAACAAGAACAAACCCCTGTTGCCTCCCCACTCCCCATGCTTGCCACCCCACCCTCTCCCATTTATTGGCCCTGGCATTCCCCTACACTGGGGCACAGAAACTTCACAGGGCCAAGGGCCTCTCCTCCCATCGATGATCGACTTTGCAATCCTCTACTATACACATGCTACCAAAACAATCAGACCCACCATGTGCAGTCTTTGGTTGGTGGTTGAGACCACCCTGGGAGCTCTGAGGGTACTACTTAGTTCATATTGTTGTTCGTCCTAAGGGGCTGCAAACCCTTCAGCTCCTTTAGTCCTTTTTCTAACTCCTTCATTGGAGACCCTGTACTCAGTTCAATGGATGGCTGTGAGCCTCTACATCTGTGTTAGTCAGATACTGTCAGAGCCTCTCAGGAGATAGCTATATTAGGCTGTCATATTCTTCCTTCAGTCTCTGCTCCATAGTTAGTCTCTGCAACTCCTTCCGTGGGTATTTTGTTCCCCCTTTTACGAAGGAATTAAATGACCACATTTTGGTCTTCCTTCTTCTTGAGTTTCTTGTGGTTTGTGGGTTGTTCTTCCTGTATTCTGAACTTCTGGGCTAATATCCATTTATCAGAGAGTGTGTATCATGTGTGTTCTTTTTTGATTGGGTTACCTCACTCAGGATGATATTCTCCAGATCCATTCATTTCCCTATGAATTTCATAAATTCATTGTTTTTAATAGCTGAGTAGTACTCCATCGTGTAGATGTACCACAATTTCTGTATCCATTCCTCTGTTGAGGGACATCTGGGTTGTTTCCAGTTTCTGGCTATTATAAATAAGGCTGCTATGAACGTGGTGGAGCATGTGTCCTTATTACATGTTGGAGCAACATTTGGGTATATGCCCAGGAGTGGTATAGCTGGGTCCTCCGGTAGAACTATGTCCAATTTCCCGAGGAACTGCCAAACTGATTTGCAGAGGGGTTGTACCAACTTGCAATCCCACCAGCAATGAAGTAGTGTTCCTCTTTCTCCACAACTCTCCAGCATCTGCTGTCACTTGAGTTTTTTATCCTAGCCAATCTGACTGGTATGAGGTGGAATCTCAGAGTTGTTTTGATTTGCATTTCTCTGATGAGTAAGGATGTTGAACATTTCTTTAGGTGTTTCTCAGACATTCAGTATTCATCAGTTGAGAATTATTTGTTTAGTTCTGTACCCCATTTTTAATAGGGTTATTTGTACCAGCTTGCAATCCCACCAGCAATGAAGTAGTGTTCATCTTTCTCCACAACCTCTCCAGCATCTCCAACGATTTTTCCAATTTCTCCAGTACATTTTTAATAGGGTTATTCTCTGGAGTCTAACTTCTTGAGTTCTTTGTATACATTGGATATTAGCCCTCTATCAGTTATAGGATTGGTAAAGATCTTTTCCCAATTTGTTGGTTGCTGTTTTGTCCTATTGACAGTGTCTTTTGCCTTAGAGAAGCTTTGCAACTTTATGAGGTCCCATTTGTCAATTCTCGATCTTAGAACATAAGCTATTGGAGTTCTGTTCAGGAAATTTTTCCCTGTGCCTATTTGCTTGAGGTTCTTCCCCACTTTCTTTTCTATTAGTTTCAATGTATCTGGTTTGATGTGGAGGTTCCTGATCCACTTGGACTTGAGCTTTGTACAAGGAGATAGGAATGGATCGATTTGCATTTCTCTACATGCTAACCACCAGTTGAGCCAACACCATCTGTTGAAAGTGCTGTCTTTTTTTCCACTGTATAGTTTTAGCCCCTTTGAAGGACACCTTTTCTTACCACTACAACACTGAGTGCTAGGTGCATCACAGGAAGGATGTATATACAGTCAAATCATAAAGAAAACGAAATGTGTAATTTCTATATTTTTAAAATAAAAATTCCTGGGGTTTGGGGAGATGGCTCAGCACTTAAGAGCAATTGTTGCTCTTGCAAAAGATCTGGGTTAGACTCCTAACACCCACATGGTGGCTTACAAACAATTATCTGTAACTCCAGTTCCAGGGAATCTGCAGCTGCAACTCACTTCTGACTTCTATAGGTATCAGGCACACATGTGGTGCATGTACATGCATGCAAGCAAAACAGCTATACATAAAAAATAAAGCAAATCTAAAATAAAATAGGATACCTATAGGACTCCTTGGGGGACCACCTTAGAAAGGAGATCACTAAGAAAGTGACCACCACTTATACTGATGCATGAAGGACGCTCTGAAATCCTAAATTATTAAGTCTGTATTTCATTAACTCTCATCTCCAGTATTGTTCCTAAATATTATACCCATTATAAAGAACAGAATCCTTGCAGATATACAATTACAGACCAGGCATTGAAAGTGTAAGGGGAATCAGAGATATCATATTGCCAGAAAGGAAGAATACCACAAAAAGTTCTTAGGGGTTTGGCAACTTGAGGACATTCCCTCTAAGCAAAGACAGGAAGACATGAGAATTAAGGTCATCAACGAGTCAGTAGGAGTTAAATGTGCTTAAACCCACCAATTTATGTAAATTATTAGAAACAGATTAAATTCAGTCTCCTTTGAAAGATATCAGGAAAACAAGCATTTTGACAAGTAGTAAACAAAGGAGTTAAACATTGAATTCCCTCTGGGGACTGCATGCCTATGAATTGATAAGGCATTATTTTTGTCTATAGAAGTATTTCTTCTAACAATTAAAGGATTAAAGAATCACAGTACTGCTATTTCATAATTCCAAATGGGATAATAAATCTGGGAAATGTCAGTGCCTACTACACCACAAGAAAGAAAACAAGATTTTATGTTTCCTGATGAAGATGCCCTACCATCTACACTCCTTTCCTGCTAAAACCATCAAAATACATCTAGGAAAGTTTGAATCCTATTAACTAATCTTAAATATAAGAGAAACATGCTAACATGGTGAGAATGTAGTTAATGACATCCAGGCTATGTACAGTGTCACATTATATTTGTAATTTGAGCAACATGAAGAAAAAAAACAATAAGCCCTTTTGATGAAAGGGGACTCAGATATAAAAACTAGTTACAATACATACATTTTACTTTGATCTTTGTTAGACCCATTTATGTTTATAAAGTCTACTTTAAAAATTATAAAAGCCATTTGACAAGTTTATAAATGGTGGATTTTAATGCTGGTTAGGTATTTGATAACAATAAGGAATTACTGTAAAAACATGTAGGTGCCATGATAGTGTTTTTGCTGGTTGTTTTGTAAAGTTCTTTGCATTTTGGAAATAAATTTTAATATTTTCAAAATAAGATGAATGAAATTTGAGATTTGCCTCCTAACAATGCAGGAACAGGGTGGTGAATAAATAGGAATAAAAATAAAATGAAAATGGCATTAACTGGTTAATTTTGAAAATTCAGGTGGAAGGTTTCGCGCACAGTTGAGCTTTGGCATTACAAATGTACTAGCTCCAATTAAACATATTTTAAATCTGAAACTGCTTTCTGTCTTTTCAGATGGCGAGACGAAGGTTTAAGAAGTTCAGCACTCTGGAACTTGTTCTCATTGTTCTGCTGCTTGTGTTGTTCATCATTGCAGTGGTTCTAATTGTGCTCTTAGCCAACTCGACTCCAGCAAATGGTAACGAGTCACTCTGAGTCTCTCTCATCCCAGAGCAAACTCACCACCCATGGTAGAGACAGCACGCTTTTATATTGTTTCGTATATGTATGAATGTGGATGTGAACGCATGCAGACTGTATGTATCTTAATGAATATCTACAAACCATGGCAGGTCAATAGACAGTAGGTTTGAATTTTGAAACTTTTATCTCCAGTTTTAATTATTGCACTGGATCCAGCTCTGCAATCTCTGAAATACATTTCACTGAATGTTATAAAAATAATTGTAATTCTGTGAATACTGATAATGAACAACATGCTGTGTTAAAGGAAATATATATATATTTACTATATATCAATTTAACTATTTAAGGTGCAAATTTGGTTCTTAATAACCTATTCATGTTATTTTTATTAAGTGTTTTTTGAGCTGCTATATCTCAAAATAAGGGCTAGAACATGTTGAATGATCCAAGCTTTCTATCTGCCTTACACAAGAATCACTTCTTGTGGGAATCAAGCAATGAAGTGTCAGCCTATGACTACAGTCAAACTAATTTTGTCCTTTCTATTCAACTCCCAGCTACATCAATCCCTGCTTTTTGCAGAAAATAAGGGTCTTAAAAAATGTTTAACTTTTAAAGTTCTATAATCCTGAAAAGGGAGCTAAGGCCATATGCAGGGGCTGGTACAAACACTATTTAATGTATCATTCTTGAAATGAAAATCTTACTGCAAAGGAGAACAATTAGAGAAAAAACCGTTTTCTTGTTATAATGTCTTTGTTTATTAAGGATGTATCTTAAGTGAAGCCCCTTTCCCATTTCAGAGTGCAATGAGAATGCCTTTCATGTTTTATTGATCTTTAAAATAGAAATCAAAGTTTTGTACCCCGGGGGTAGTTTCTAGACTTGTGTATCCCTTGATGATCTTTTTCACTTGGGTATCTATATTTCCAAAGACTATGACCATTTGGAAGTGTCCTAAGGGACTAAGGATCACCTGAGAAAAGAGAATTGAAGTCACTATGATTAAGATGGCTCTGTTAGTGCCTTCTCTGTGTATACCTCTGGCATGGATGGTTCCTCAGAGAATAGGTATTAGATTATCAGGGCTAGAGAGATGATGTTTTGGTAGTAACGGGCACTTGCTGCTAAGTTTGATGATCTGAGGTCAGTCTCTGGAAGCCACATGGTGGAGAGAGAAACAACTCATGCAGGCTGTCCTCTGACCTTCAGTCTTTAGATTGTATGAGTCATTCCATTTCTGTTATCATGCATATCATGTTACCATTGCAGTATAAAGTACTTATCAATAAATGAGTACATTTATGTTCCAGGAATACATCATTTTTAGACACACGTTTTGACCTGATTTGACCGACAGGGTATGGTTTACTCACCTGGCCTAAAGGGAAGTTGATGTCTAGTTTTACAAGCATCTAATGATGGAGTCCTCTTCTTGTATGTACCATATCTCAGGGGAACTCTAAAAAAGAAGTATATGGTGTTGTTATACACAGAGGTAAATATAATTAGCAAGAACAAAACAAGGTGTTACAAAGTAAAAATGCAGGATTTTAAGTACATTGAACTAGAGCAGGGCCAGTAGAGGAGTTAACAGAGTTGGAAGTGCTGAGAACCTGGTCCTGTTGAATGCCTGTGGTCACAATTCTAACTGTCCCTTTGTCTACTTTTGTGAAATAGTAGCCGTAGATGCTGAAACAACTGGCACTCCAGACACTACACTCACCAGGACCACTCTTAACTCTCCCAATTGCCCAGTGCTCAGTGAGCTGCAACGGATAAATTGCATCCCTGACCAGTCATCTAACAAGGTTTGTGTCATGCATCTTGTTTGCATTAAAGAATTCATGTCGTGGTGAAATTTCTTCTCATCTCCCTTCTCTTTGTTCTTTTCCTTCTCTTTCTCCTCTACTCATCTTCTTCCTATTGTTTCCTCTCCCTGACCCATTTCATATAAAGTGTGTATGGCAGCTTTGGTAGCTCACATAACCTAAACCTGTACTTATGTATGTAGGGTTATGTAGCTTCAAGGGAGGAAGAGCTAGAAGATACCCTTGGGTTGCCAGGTTTAGCAAGTTATATCAGAATTTCAGATAAACAATGAACATAGCTCTAGACAGCAAAAGTGTATTTATGTGGCTACACTTGATTGCAGTCCTCAACTCTCTCATTGTCTTCCTTGTTGCTGGCAATATGCCACTTGCAAAGGTTATCTGGGATCTACAATAAAATACCATGCACGTGCACAAAGCATGATTTAGCATAAGGACAAAGTTCCAGCAGTAAGACTGAAGGTAATTAATGCTAGAGTAAAGAACTTTCAGGGACAGGGCACTTTAGCCCAGTGTTTCTAGGTAACCAGCTTATGTACATCCAAGAGTATTATGATAATAAAGTCATTGCACATGACCCGCCATTCACATTTAGCAAATCAAAATATCTAAAGGAAGATAGAGTACAGACTTCTGAGTGAAGTCCACTCAGGTGAAACATCAGATTAGCATTAAGTGCATAGTGGCTGCCTGCTGCACGTGTTTCTTGGACACGTGCAGTAGCTACTCCGTTCTCACTGTGCTGCATGTGCTTCTTTGGTGATTGCTAAGTAAGACACTCATCTATGTGATTAGCAGAATGTAAGGATAAGTCAATTTATGGTTACATTCCTTTATTACTGAATTTTCATTCCCAGCATCGGTCACCACTAACCTTCCAGGAATCTCCTCTAATCTCCTCTGAATTCTATTTCTTTTCTCAGTCTACTTACACATACGCTAAAACTGCTCCCTGCATGTGCCTGACTGCACTTTTACAGTCCAGTCTGTATATGAGGTCAAGTTTAAGTAGTTTGTTTTATTATTGTGGACCGTTTAGCCTTCTTACACTTCTGTAATGTATGTGCGTATTTTACAGACAGCTCTTGATATGATTTTAAGTCCATCATTTAATAGCAGGGCACCATTTTCCTTCTTCTTGGTGCCCAATTCCAGATTTCACTGATGGCAGAAAACAGAAATGTATAGTTAAAGTCCAGATATTTAGCTCAGGAAAATGATATTAAATAATGCTTTTAAACGTTTTAAGTTTTTACCCACAGAAGGAGTTGCAGAGATTAACTATGGAGCAGGGACTGAAGGAAGGGCAAGCCAGCCTAAATATAGCTATCTCCTGAGAGGCTCTGACAGCACCTGACTAACACAGATGTAGAGGCTCACAGCCATCCATCGAATTGAGTACAGGGTCCCCAGTGAAGGAGTTGGAGAAAGGACCAATGGAGCTGAGGGGTTTGCAGCCCCTTAGGACGAACAACAATATGAACTAAGTAGTACCCTCAGAGCTCCCAGGGTCTCAACCACCAACCAAAGACTGCACATGGAGGGGTCTGATTGCTTAGGCAGCATGTGTATAGTAGAGGATTGCAAATTCAATCATCAATAGGAGAGGAGCTCGGCCCTGTGAAAGTTCTGTGCCCCAGTGTAGGGGAATGCAAGGGCCAGAAAGTGGGAGAGGGCAGGGTGGCAGGCATGGGGAAGTGGGAGGCAACGGGGGGTTTGTTTCGGTTGTTTTTGTTTGTTTCTTTGTTTTTTGGAGGGGAAACTGGGAATGGAGAAATTTACATGTAAATAAAGAAAAGAAAAAAAAAGAAAAAAAAAGGTTTTAAGTTTTTAGGGTTAGATTTATTTTGTGATTATAAGGGAGAACAAATTTACACACTTAACACAATCTTCCATCCTTTTAATCACCATGATAATCAATTAATATGAAAGCTGTTGACATGTATTTTCTATAAATAGTCATGACAATCCTTATGATATTAGAAAGGCTAACTTTTAATATTTGAAAATGCTATTATATTTTATAGAATACATACTTTGCAAGCTATTTATCAATTCTGAATTTGGATTATGATGTCCTTTTCCAAATTCCAGTTTCTTACCTATGTATTTAAGTGATCAAGTTTTATGACTTATCAGCAAATATAGTAAGTTTTGCTAATCTATTTACAAGCGATCACTTAAAAATTATTCTGGGTTTACATAACACCAGATCATAGTTATTATGTGGTTTTAGGGAGAGCTACAAAGTCCTAGAAATATACTTGAAGTTGTGCAATGTTTAGACATGGGACCTGAGCACATCAGAGAAGGAGAGCTTCTGCCTGGGTTCTCATCCTGGCTCTGCTTTGAAATACTCTGACTGGAGTATTGTCAAGTTTCTTTGTCTGCTGTTTCAAGTAATCAGCCAATGAGACAGTGTGTGTTCAGATAAACATATTCATTAGGCAGAGATTTTTTTTAACAGCACTGCACTCTGTGTTTATGAACACTTTAGAGATGTATTCTCTGTTGAGAATTTCATAGATGTATAATTTTGATCGCATTTACCCTCCAGCCCTTTTGGATCTCCTTATATGTCCCCTCCCAAATTTATGTCCTCCCTTACTGCCCACTATACCACTTTTCTCCACGTTATGTTGATTAAAAACTTTACAATTATAATCTAAATTGTCATGGGATGTGTTCTCTGAAAATAACTTGTTGTTTGATTTGGAGAGTTGAAGAAGGCCTGGATCATGAAATGGCTGAGAAGGTGTATTTCTTTAAAATTCCACTATCAGATCTCATCTCGACATGGAACAAAGTGATCATGTTAACTTTTAAAAAATCTTACTCAACATATAACTTTTAAAAAACCTTACTCAACATATTTCCATGATTCAAGGTTAATTTTATTTTTTTATTGCATGCCTATTTATGTGTGTATGTTTTGTGTGTTCACATACCTCTGTGCATATGTGGAGGTCAGAGGACACCTTGTGATAGTTGATTCTATCCTTCCATCACGAGTGTCCCAGGCATTGAACTCAGGTTGTCAGAATTGGCAGCAAGGACCTTTTCATGTTGAGCCATCTTGTTAGCTCAAGATTGACTTTGTTTATTTTTAGTTTTTTCAAAGTTGCTGCACACCCAAATGACCAGGGACCGTTTTTGTGAGTCGGTGCTAATTAGGATTCCTTTATTGTTAAATACTTTAATTTCTAAAATTCCTCTTTTTACTAGAAAATGGGACACTTCTCCCGATAGGAATTCATTGGTCCTATGTTTTTGCTTACATCAGACCATCCTAGGCCAAGAAACAAGAAGAGTGTTTTAATTTGTCATCACAGCAGAGCAGAGCACTGACAGGAGTGAATCTTGGGCTGCTATATACTCTTAGCTCAATGACATCCCTACCTGAGATGTGCTGGGTGACTGTAAGCCTATTGCTTATCACTTAACCCATACTCTCTGGGTTTGACTAAATATTACTATCTTAATTCAATTTGTGTTGCTGTAAGTTTTGCTGTTGCATTTGTATGTTGAGTATATTTAGCTCACACATAGAGATATCCAACAAATGCTGATACCTCTGTACTCCATACATAGTAAATAAACAGCATATAAAGTCAAATCAAAGTTGGTTTGATTTGTAAGTATCTAAGGAGAGTTGATTGAAAAGCCTTTTATATTTTGTCATCTTTGCAATTCAAAGGTAATATATATGAGGCTCCATTTGTATTTTGGGATACTGGTGATGTAACTGTATTATGGTTTAGAATTTAAAATATCTTTACCAGCTTTTGTGTGTGAAGCATATATTGTGTTTCTTACACCACTTCATAAGAATGCTGACAAGGAAAACTGTAGAAGTTCTGTCTATTGGTATTCTGCCCAAGGTCTCATTTGTAAAAGTGAAGTTGTTGATATCACAATCTCAAATGAACCGACTTGTAGTTCCTAGATGGTAATGTCCTATGACTGAATGGAGCTGATCACTCTAACCTCTGTTGCAGGCCACATGTGATGAGCGTGGCTGCTGCTGGGATCCCCAGGGATCCATCATTGCTCCTTGCTACTACTCCAGGGATCATGGCTACAAAATGGAGAGTGACCCTGTAAACACAAATGCAGGTATGCTAAGTGTAGAGCCCTAGACCTGGAGGCTGGGCTCCTTCCTAGGAGACATCTGCAGCAGCACATAGAATACTGTCACACTGCCCATGTGACAAAGGTAGGCATTTGTCTTGTCAGTGATTAGATCCTATTTGGCATCAAGGAGTAATTACCCTCTGCCTTAGGAATTCAGAGATTGTGTTCTGTTTCTGGCTTCACTTTTTTTTTTTTGGTATATATTTATTTCTTTTCTTTGTATATAAAGATTTATTTATTTTCTTTTTCTTTATTCTTCTCCCATATAATATATATCCTGACCATAGCTTTTCTTTCCTACCCTCTTTCCAGCCCTTCCCTCACCTGTTCTCTCCTCCAGATCCACTGTTCCTTCATTTCCATTCAGAAAATGAGCAGGCCTCCCAGTGATATGAACTGCACATGGCATAACAAGATGCAACAAGACTAGGCACAAACCTAGTCTACAAGGCTGTAGGAGGCAAGCCAGTAGGAGCGGAAAGAACCCTTGCACAGGCAAAAGTGTCAGAGACACTCCCACTCCCATTGTTTAGGTGTCCAACAAACACTCCATACTAAACAACCAGAGCACGTATGCAGAGATCTTGCCTCACCTTTATACACCTTCATGACTTCATATAATTATCATGACCATTTTTATTCTTAAGTTTATTATTTTTAAAGTCTAGAATTTGGATCCCCAAGACTCCTTAAGACTTTATTCTGGTACTATTTTTATGACATGGAAAGAGTTACAACTTTATAAGCATGCTTCAGAAGTTACCTAGTTAATATCAGTCTTCATGAGCTAATATTCTTCCTAACCCTAATCAAAGGGCACCATGATGAGTCTTCTGGGGTGAGGGTGACAGTGGGTACTACTGTGGAGAAGCCCCTAGTGTAAAGAAGAGGTGGGCTCTTCAAGGCTGTCATCTTCAATTGCAATTTAACCGAGGACATGACCTCAGTGTACAGGATGCTTTGGAATGTAGTGAGACCATAACTGAGAAAAAATAATTGAGGACATAAAGGTGGGTATGATCGACATGGGATGACCGATGAGCAGAGTCAGTCCTTTGGGTAATGATTTTACCCAGTTCATATAGAAAAGGGATGTAGAATCTTGGGTAAGGTATTAAGTTGGCTTCAGGGTCCAGTTCAAGATGAGATGTATATATAGGGCATATACATGTTCTCTTCTTTGAGAAACAAAAGTGTTTGTTTCCCTGCCCCTTTGATAAAAAGTTTAATTTTTATGTAGCCATTATTTACAAATTTAGAAAACCAACTATGAAAATGTTTTTCTCCACCACATGTTAGGATTCAGAGCCCCACTGAAAAACTTACCTTCTGCACCCACGTTTGGAAATGGCATTGAAAACATCCTGCTTACAGCTGAGTACCAGACTTCGAATCGCTTCCACTTTAAGGTTGGAGTTTGTTTTTAAAAAACCTTTTGCTTGGTCTCTTATACCTCATAACTGTGGTTCCTTCAAAGGAGAACATTTTGTAGTTATGTGATGTTGGTTTGTGTGCGTGTGTGTGCGTGCGTGTGTGTATATGTATGTGTATTGGTTTTTGTGTGTGTGTGTGTGTCGGTTTGTGTGTGTGTGTGTGTGTTTATGTGTGTGTATGTGTGTGTGGGTCTTCAATAGCTTTTGTTCTGTGCTGAAACTTCCTCAATACATACTGAGTTTACCAGTGAGCTTTCAGTTTCCACTTATTTGTCATAGATTCCATTGAAATTATAGGAGGGAACAAGATGATGCCACAGCTTTGAACTCTCTAGGGGCAATTCATGTCTTCAGAATCATAGTGTACCTCTACCTAAAGACTGAAGTGTGCCCACAGACAAAAGTATGAAGCTGGCAATGTAGCAATCACATTACTTTAGATATAATGTCAGTTTGATCACTGTCCAATTGCCAGTACCATCTGCATAGGATGTACTGGTGTTGGAAAGGCCACTGGTGGTTTTGAAGGATAGATAAGTTTTCATTTACGCTTTGTTTCTATTCTTGTTTCTGTGCAGTTGACTGACCAAACCAAGGACAGGTATGAAGTGCCCCATGAGCATGTGAAACCCTTCAGTGGAAATGCTGCTTCTTCTTTGAACTACAAAGTTGAGGTCTCCAAGGAGCCATTTAGCATCAAAATCACCAGAAAAAGCAATAACCGTGTGCTGTAAGTTTTGGAAACTTGGGTGCCTCACTTATCTCAGGTCTCTGTCTGGTCCTGGAGCTTCCTCCCATCTCCTCACCCCTGTCAGTTGCAGATTTCCATTCATTTTAATGGCCATCTAGCCATTGCTCCTGTCCTTCCCCACACCAGATCCTGAACACCCCCCATTTCCCTCTCCATCCCTCTTCATCCCAGTTCCCTCTCTCCATCTGCCTCTTATGACAATTTTATTTCCCCTTCTAAGTGATATTCAAATTTCCTTGCTTGGGCCTTCCTTCTTGTTTAGCTTCTTTGGCTCTGTGGAGTATAGTATGCTGACTGCATTTTATGGCTAATATTCACTTATAATTGAGTACATACCATGCATGCCCATTTGAGACTGGGTTACCTTACTCAGGATGATATCCTCAAGTTCCATCCATTTGCTGCATCCATATGTGCAGCTTGACCTTCATGTGGGTCCTGAACGAAAGCTGTTGCCCACATATGGAATATATTCTATTAGCTGCACTGTTTTGTCTGGCCTCAGTGGGAGAGGAAGCACCCAGCCTTGCAGAGACTTAAAGTGCCATATAATGGGGGGTGGTAGTAGGAAGATGATGATAAGGGGAAGTGTATAAACTGCTGACCTTACTGTGCTCCAAGAGCGGGTGCATGCTTGTGAATCTTTCTCTGTGTGTAGTCTTCTTTCTTTTCACTTCCTTTTGTTTATACAATTTTCTTTTCCCTTTTGTCTGTCTACTTAATCACATGAGTATCAGCTAAGTCTTATTAAGGGTCTATGATAGTTTGAATACAGTGCTCTGGTTACATTGTAATGTGTCTAAAGAACAAGCAAGGGGTGTACCACAGTGATACCTGACCTGGAGATATTTTCTCTTTTGGTATTTTTGGGGACCTGTCAGAGGGAGGCTTGGAGAGGAAGTATTGTGTTGGTGAGCTGTGGAGAACACTTGTCTATATGCTGTGTCTTTCTCCCCCTACTCCTCACTCAAGTCTTCGTTTCCCTCCCATGTTTAGATTTGACTCAAGTATTGGGCCCCTCCTCTTCTCTGACCAGTTCCTGCAGCTCTCCACCCACCTGCCAAGTACTAATGTCTATGGTCTGGGTGAACATGTGCACCAGCAGTACCGACATGATATGAATTGGAAGACCTGGCCCATGTTTTCCAGAGACACAACCCCGAATGAGGTAAGCTTTCAGGCTCCTTTCCTCTGTACTTTACAACCTTAATCCCGAGGGTCACATAGCATATTTGTTTAGAGTGGGAATCTGGAGTGAGGCTGTTTTGCATTTTAGATCTTCTACTTATCAATTGTATGATTCTGAGCGAGTTGTTACCTCTTTGGGTATTTGATTCCTCATCTATAAAATTGGGGTAATGACATGTGCTTTGCTTGCTCATTCAGGGGGTGTGAAACTTAAAAGTGGGGTTCATATACTCTCCTCATAGGTGGCGATAAGGGTTAAATGACTAAAAGATGTAAAGTATCTAGAAGAATAAATATCACATAGAACACGCTCAATAAATTTCCCATTGAAATCAAGTTAAGAGCCCATGGTAAACTGTTTTTCAGGTAACAGAGACAGCATTTTTTTTTTACCTCAGAAATACAGAGACAGCATCTTATCCTCACTCTGTCTCACTTAAACATGTGCTTGCTACCCAAATATCTATTAGAAAAGTGGAAAATGTGTGGAGAGAACAGTTCATGCAGAGCAGCTGGTGATAGTGACCTAATCTGGAGCTTCAGACCTTTGCTGGTCAAGGTGTAAAGCATAAACAACACCAAGGGGCAGTGTGGACTTTCAGCCCCTTTAGGGCTCTGTATGGTAGTTATTTATATTAAAACTCAATAGGCAACTTGCACATAAGGTTAAGTTGGGATCAGGCAGGCCTCTTTGAGAAGAGAGATTCTATGAACTGTAGTTTCAGAGTTCTCATCTTTTCATATTTTAACAAAGTCCAAGATCTCCATATTCGTACTAAAATGTCACTTGCTAACATTCTCTAAACAGAGATCTGAACTCCCCCACTTATGGGCCTCTTCTTTGAGCATAATGTGATGTTTAGACTAATTGTAAATGTTTATGTTTCAACTGTCTTCTACAGGATGGAACTAACTTGTATGGTGTGCAAACGTTCTTCCTGTGCCTTGAAGATAATAGTGGATTGTCCTTCGGGGTGTTTCTGATGAACAGCAATGCCATGGGTAAAGGACAAAAGAATAGTATCAAACAAAGAAGCACAGGATGTATCAATGCCCCCTGTACAGCACTGTGTTTAAATGAGTGAATCCATTTTACAGTCTTTAAAGCATAGCTTTGGGATCTAGCTTTACATCTTTACCTTGCTGCCTAATGGGATCCATGCACAAAATGGTTCTTCTTGCTTCTCAGCTACCGAATCATGTTGCTTACATTGGAATATTTGCTGTTAAAAAGTTAGGATAACTCTTCCTGTAATCTACTGTAAGATAGGTTCTTGAGCATGACCCGTCCTTAGTCCTTCACTAAGTGATCTTGACTTGCAGTTCTAGTACAGTCACCACAAGAGAAGAAAAGAGAGGTCAACATTTCACAGGGTTAACGATGGGCATAGGATATTTAGAATTGTTGGCTTAGATCAGTGCTAGTCAAAGATGTAGTTCACAACAGCATTTCATGTCCATATAAGATGAAAAAGATATTGAGAGTAAGCATTGATTTAGCATCCAAAGGTCTGCATAAACCCCTTTTCACAATTAATATGCTCTTTTGTAGAAATAACATGTAATAGAATAACTCCTAAATTTTATTTTCTTCTATTTTAACCTTTTAAGAGGTTACTCTTCAGCCTACACCAGCAATCACATACCGCATCATTGGGGGAATTCTGGACTTCTATGTGTTCTTGGGGAACACACCTGAGCAAGTTGTTCAAGAATATCTAGAGGTAAACGTGAAATCATGATTATGACTAAGGAAATCCTATGTAGCAAATATTTAAGAGATGCAAGCTTAAACAGACATGTGAGCTACACCCCTGAGCTGATACATTTAAGACATAGGACAGACTTCATCTATGGAATGGAAATTTCTTTATAAAGTTTTTATATTATAAAAAATGTGAAAGGATATAAAGATACCCCAAATG
>NW_022196903.1:35769993-35780698 GCF_008632895.1 Mastomys coucha
CAAACAGATATTGGGATAGTGAATGAGGAAGAAGGGAGAAGAGAAATCCCCTCCCTCTCTTTATTTTAGGTATAGGGTGAGTTTTATCTTGATAGCACCAGTGATTTGTCAGAATTTGTGCAGTTGGTCTGATTGCAGGGGTGGGGCTGAGCCTTAGGGGAACAAGGAAGCCATTCGTTTCTTAAACAGCTCTGGGGAAAAGTTCATTTGGATAACACAGACCGGCAGTGGCGTATTTACATTCCAGCACAGCAGTTGGCTTTTATCTTGAATAGTAAGGTCATAATTTGTTGGTTTCTTTAAAGGGGAAATGTATAGATACTAAGTTGTGGATGCCTGTATTCTTTCAGGATGTCCAGCATGCTGATATTGATTATATGGATCAGAGGAGGGACTTCACTTATGACACAGTGAATTTTAAAGGCTTCCCAGAGTTTGCTAAGGAGCTACACAATAATGGGCAGAAACTTGTTATCATTTTGGTATGTGCTTCCTTTTTCCTTCCAAAATCAGTGTCTGTTCATCCTTTTCATCATGTGCCCTTCTCCCTCCTTGCCATCCAAAGAAATGAAAATATTTTAATGCCTTCACTGGTTTTATATTTGAATGTGTTTTATTTTTTTATTTTATTTTATTTTATTTTATTTTTTGGTGACTTCTTTGAAGTCCAGCCTTTAGCTTAAAGTAAGTTTTTTCATTATGTTTTTTTCCCCTTTTCTTAGGATCCGGCCATTTCCAACAACTCTCTCTCAAATAATCCCTATCTCCCATACGATAGGGGTTCAGAAATGAAAGTCTGGGTGAATAGCTCTGATGGCATTAATGCAGTCATTGGAAAGGTAACAATAGAGAAGCTTTGGCTCTGGCTCTGGCTGGGTTTGAGTGGGTTTCGATTAAGTGTGTGGTTTTCAAAGAACTTGGGCATATTGAGGATCCATCTTTCTTTGCTTTTTCATACCCAAATGCCTACTGTCTACCCTAGCTCTTACATGCTTTTCTCAGCCAGGTTTCATTAAATGGCAACTCACAGAGTCTCCACTTCCTCCCTCTGTCTCTTCATGCCACTACACTCCCCCTTCTCACATTGTTCCACTGACATTGCTTGGAAAGTGGCACTAAGTCACCTCCTACTAGGAAAATCCAATGGACATGGGCCATGCCACTCAACTTAGTTTCTTGTCAAATTTAATATACTTAGCACTTAAAAATATTTTATTGTCTTCTTATTCATGAAGGTATTATATGTTTTACTTTTAATATCCTTGCCTTCATAGTATAGTGTCTAAAGTAATTGGGTAGAGAAAGAATAGACAAATGTAACTAATGTTAGAATCTATAAAGTGTAATGTGAGAATATATAGATTGTAATCGAAATTCATACATAACATCTCCATTTTCAATTCTTAGACTTGAAAGTAGAGGAAGCAACATGGAAATGTGAGCCGGAGTTGGAGACTAGCAAACTAAACAATGCTTTTATCTTGGATTTATTCATTTAAATAGTCAATCAACATTTTAAAAATTAATTTTTTTGGGTGGCTTTTCTCTGAGAGTGATTGATTTTCTAAGAGAGTTTATACTCTATACTGAAAAGACTTGTGGCTTCCATGATCACAGCAGAAATTCATATGTAAAGTTCTTTGTCTATTCTACATTCATTTAATGCATTATCTGTGTTTTCTCTTTTTCTCTCTCACAGGTCTGGCCTGGAACAACTGTGTTTCCTGATTACACCAATCCCAACTGTGCTGTTTGGTGGACGCAAGAAATTGAGCGTTTCCACAATGAAGTGGAGTTTGATGGAATTTGGATTGTGAGTTTTAAGACTTTTATTCATAGAGACATTAAGACTGTGTAACTCTGGCTATGTCTTTCAGCCAAGTAGTATACAAAAAACAAAAAATAAAAATAAGTGTCCCATATTCCTTATATTGTTATAAAGTACCAGAAATGTTCAGTTTTCAGTTTGAGGCTTTTAAAAATTTTGACATGATGACAGATTAGTCAGAACTAAAGTACACAGGCACAAAGTACCATCTGACTGTGTTAAGGAGTAATAGCTCATAAATCAAATGAAAAGGAATGTAACGCAGGTTAACATTAACAACTTAAAATTTAGGCCTTCAGTTGAAAATTTCCCCTTTTTTTTTTTTTTGGTTTTTCAAGACAGGGTTTCTCTGTATAGTTCTGGCTGTCCTGGAACTCACTCTGTAGACCAGGTTGGCCTCGAACTCAGAAATCCACCTGCCTCTGCCTCCCAAGTGCTGGGATTAAAGGTGTGCACCACCACTGCCCAGCAAAACTTTCCCATTTTTAAAAGAACTATAGAGGATTTACATAATACAATTGGCGAAAAAGATAACAACAAAACTTCTGTAAAATTATAGCACCCAAAGATGGATACACTGTCCCCCCTCTCTATGCATATATTTATATATGTACTTATATGGAGGTAGATTCGCAGTTCTATTTAGGTTCATAGACACTATAGGTTAAAACATATAACAGCAAATAAACTGAAAATATTTGGGAATTGTTTGCTTTTAGTAATTATAAATATGCATCATTCCAAAGTTATTCTAATAACTTATTCTGTGAAATTTTCAGTGGGTAGAGTAGACAAGAACATCTATTTCTACCATATCCACAGCATACTCTTAAAAATATCTATACTAATTTTTCTGATTTCTCAGAAAAAATAACACTAGCATTATAAACATGGCATCCTACTTTGCATAATAGATTTTGTTTTCTGTCTGGTAGGATATGAACGAAGTCTCCAACTTTATTGATGGTTCATTTTCTGGATGCTCCCAAAACAACTTGAATTATCCCCCATTCACACCAAGTAAGTCATTGTGGTCAGCTTGATTGACACACAGTGTGCATGATATTTTAAATTTACAAGGATAGACCTGAACCATTGGACAAGGGAGTTTGAACATAATCTTTACAGGGATAGGAAAATGTGGCTGCTACATATATAGCAAACTAGGGAAGAGTCTCAATATACTTACTGTACATGGTTCTCTGAAGAGGCATAAATTCTCAATGGGTAGTCCAGTCCTTCTATGCCCAGTCCAGGTCATTGAAGGGAAAAATTCAAAGCACATATGATGCTGATTCCAGAGGCTAGTTGCTAGTTAGTGCCACTCTCAAGATGAACCTCACAGGCCAGAGCTTACAAGAGATACCAGGAGAATAATTTTGATCTTTAGGTGAGGGATACTTCTGGTGCTGTCCAGAGCTTGAAGGGTGGGCATGAGCTATATAGTCAAATGATGTCAGACCTCTGAGGATATGGTGGTGGAACCATAGTATTAATTGTAATTTGAAGAAAGACATAGAGCCAAGAAGAAAATTGCATCTTCATCAAGAGTGGAACAAAACTTTGAGGATTACAATAGCCATGGTCATTTTAAACTGGTGTGCAAACTAGGAAATTGAGGCAGATGAAGGTGAGAATTAAATTTTGAAGAGATCTGATGGGAGGCCAAACAGTTCTCACTTAATTCTTTCAATGATAGAAGCTATTTATAGTTTTGTTAGGGGATTTAAGATTGTCAACTGTTTTTTTTTTAAGTATTAATTTTACATTTGGACATAGAATGAATTTCATAAAATAGGTCATAAGTAAATAAATTACTAAGAAGCTATTTTAATAAATAGAATGCACAGTCCATTTCTGTCAGAACCACAGTGGTACAAGAGGAGCAGAGAATCTAGGAATGAAACTAAGACTAGGAATCTCTCAATACAATATATGATCAAGGGCAAATGAAATTAGATTTTAAATTATGTTTTTACCCAACATTTCATATTTTAAGTCACATCTGAAAAAAAAAACTCAGATCAAAATTCTAATTCTATGAATTAGATCATATTTTCCACCTCTGAGAACCAAGGTTGTATGGATGACACAATGTATTTTTTGAGGGGGGAGTGTTTCGAGACAGGGTTTCTCTGTGTAGCCCTGGCTGTCTTGGAACTCACTCTGTAGACCAGGCTGCCCTCGAACTTAGAAATCTGCCTGTCTCTGCCTCCCAATTGCTGGGATAAAAGGCGTGTGCCACCACTGCCTGGTGATGCAATATATTTTTGTATCAGAAAATTACATCAATTAGATGATCACCTGATGATAAGAACACAACATGTTTGTGTTTAGGATGGTTACAATAAAGGCCTGCCCAGTGCAGCCATCTTTGCAGGATGTACTGTAGTTAAAAAGTAAGAAATCAACATGTAAGGTTTTCCCTGACTGGTTATTTGTTGTTGTTGTCACTGTTGCAGAAATCCTGGATGGACACCTGTTCTCTAAGACTCTCTGCATGGATGCAGTTCAGTACTGGGGGAAGCAGTATGATGTCCACAATCTATATGGCTACTCCATGGCTATTGCCACAGCAGAGTGAGTCCATTATTATTATGAACTTATATGTGATTCAATTATGAATCTGTTAGAGGCTTGGTGAGTCATATATAGCATTTGTTA
The DNA here is from genome assembly GCF_008632895.1 of Mastomys coucha. Classification (NCBI taxonomy): domain Eukaryota; kingdom Metazoa; phylum Chordata; class Mammalia; order Rodentia; family Muridae; genus Mastomys; species Mastomys coucha. The sequence goes on from NW_022196903.1 coordinate 35,774,486, forward strand.
AAAGTCTAAATAAAAGATAGACTGGGGGTAGGGTGGCAGTCCTGGGCAGATGCTTCCACGGTTAAGAATATGTGCTGCTCTCCTAGAGGACCTTTATTCGTTTCCCTGCACCCACGATGGGTGGCTCACAACTGCTTGTCTGTCCAGTTTCACGGAATCAGACTCCCTTTTCTGGTCCACTCTGGCACCTGCACATAACATGAATATATCCAATGTAAACAGGTATATACACACACACATATATTTAAAGCTGTCACAAATATTTAACAAATATGGTTGTCATTACTGATGAAAAACTGGCATGTAGGGAATAAGAAATCCAACATGTATTTGCAGAATATATAAAAAAAAGTAAGATAACAAATGAGTAAATGAATGAATAGAAAATCAGAGGAAAGCTATTAAGAAATTTATCCAAGGTCAAGTATCTAAAATGCTGTAGGCATCATTTAGGTTTTTCTCTTTAAGCACTCTGTCTTCCTACATATTGTGTAGTAAAGGATACAGATGGCTATGTAACTTGTAGATGTCCATGGATTGTAGGTTAGACCCACAGCATTCTACTGTGTGAAATTAAATTCTATAATGATAAAAATGTAATGAGAATTTGTTCTTCTTACTGTAACGTTGAGAGCAAGAAACAAGGACAGGACCACTTCCATTAATTAATAAAATAACAGGTTTAGCTTTAGCCATTTTGAGACAAATGGAAAAGTTCCAAAGTCTTGCTTTTTCAGTGCAGGAGATGATCCTAGGGCTTTAACTGCTAGACAAGTGCTTTACCATTGAGCTACAAAGCCAACCCAGCCCTGTACAGGTTTTTAGTAGTGTGTACACATGCAGACCTTTAACTAAAAATTGTTTTATGCAGTTAGTTACAAAATACACATTTAATCTTAAAACATTTTTCTTATAAAAATTATTACCGAAGTGTCTTTCTACATATATGTTTCAAAAGTAATGTTGATCAGTCCATTTTTGTTTTGTTTACTTGGTCTTGTGATAGAAAGACTAATGTATTTTTTACTTAGGTTAAGTTTCTCTTTTGTTTTACTAAATTCATATGCCTCTAGTTCTCAACACTTTCAAGGCTGCTTTTGAAGTTGTAGGAAATTATGAGTCTAATGGCCTATATAAAACAAAGATAAACAAAATACATGAATGCATGCCATGGTACATTCTTCTAACAGTCTAACAATTTTTGGAGAAAATGAACGGGGGAGAATGAGATGTTTGTTTTTTCATTCTCACTATTGCTGCTCTGAGATCAACTGAGCTGCCCATTGACTCCTAAATTCATCCCTTCCCAGAGCCGTGAAGACTGTGTTCCCAGACAAGAGAAGCTTCATCCTAACACGTTCTACCTTCGCTGGTTCTGGCAAATTTGCAGCCCACTGGTTAGGAGATAACACTGCCACCTGGAAGGACCTTCAGTGGTCCATCCCAGGCATGCTTGAGTTCAACCTCTTCGGTATTCCAATGGTGAGTCCCCTTCCCAAGCTCTCTTATGACTCCCAGTCCCCATAAAGCTTCCCTTCTAACAAGTTTTCATACTATAAAACCTGACATGGCCTGGGGCTTTAACATCAATCTTCATCATAATCACTGTAGCTCTGATACCATAACCTCATTGTCTGAGCTGCCTGATGCAAACAGCAAGGAACCTGTGCAATGCTGATAGCTCCTGAAACATTCTTTTTAAGTGTCTGACACTCAAAAAGTGCACTAGTTTTTCAGTCTAAACCAGATGCATGCATACATGGAACACACCCTGTATGTAACTAGTTCCCAGATGAGCAAACAATCCTATAACATGTGATAGGTTTTGTAGTGCTTAGTCAAATACAACAGACACATTTATTGAGTGCTTACTGTGTACAAGATGCTTAATGAAGAACGGGTGGCACACAAGAACAGAATATAGAGGCATACACACAAATCATGGCAAGCTGGGGTAATATCCCAAAGGAATGCACATATTGAGCATTATGAGAGATTATGAGAAGGATATTTATTAATTTGGTATGATTATAAGGGACAGAGTGAGTCAAGGGAGGAGATCACAAGGCTCCATAGAAAAGATGGTGCTTAAGTTGAAGCGGGGAACCAGGGACAAGCTCATTTTAAGAGCATGAAGTAATCACAAGCAAAAGGAACTTAAAGGGGATGGTAGATGTGCCTTTACGATCAGAGTGGAAAGCTGGAGCAGGAGGTTACATGCAAGGGTAGATTGCAGCCAGGTTTAAAGATTTGATAGAAGGGATAGCAAGGAAACCGTGGAGAGTTCAGTGAAGAGAGTGACATGATCAGAGTTGAGCTTCAGAGAAGGATGTGGTCCAATAATATTGGTATCCGCAATGACTGTCCATAAAAAGTTACAGTGTTCCATTTGTTTAATAAAATGAGACACCACAGCAGGAAAGGAGTCATCTAACAGAACTGTGGACATGGGCTAAATGCTGATTCCTGCCACACCACATTAGCCTTCTGGGTAAAAGCTTTGAACAAAGTACAGTTAAGAAGTCCCTGGTAGAAAGCAACAGAACCTGACTAATACAGAAGTAGAGTCTCACATCCATCCATTAAACTGAGTACAGGGTCCCCAGTGAAGGAGGTAGAGAAAGGACCAATGGAGCTGAAGGGTTTGCAGGCCCTTAGGATGAACAACAATATGAACTAACTAGTACCCTCAGAGCTCCGAGGGACTAAACCACCAACCAAGGAGTACACATGGTAGGACTGATTGTTCTGGCAGCATGTGTATAGTAGAGGATTGCAAAATCAATCATCAATGGGAGGAGAGGTCCTTGGTCCTGTGAAGGTTCTGTGCCCCAGTGTAGGGGAATGCCAGGGCCAATAAATGGGAGAGGGTGGGGTGGCAAGCAGGGGGAGGGGGAAGCCAACAGGGGTTTGTTCTTGTTGTTTTTGTTTGTTTGTTTGTTCCTGGGAGGGGAAACTGGAAAAAGAAAAATCATATGACATGTAAATAAAGAAAATATCTAATAAAAAAAGAGAAAGCAACAGAAGAGGGTGGGAGTGTAATAAACATGTTGTCCATGTGTCATTATAGGTAGGGGCTGATATATGTGGCTTTGCCCTGGACACACATGAGGAGCTCTGCAGGCGCTGGATGCAGCTGGGGGCATTTTATCCATTTTCTAGGAATCACAATGGCCAAGGTTACAAGGTAAGTCAGCTGGAAGTATAATCAAAGTGTATTGGGTGTGGATTATAACTGGATCTGTTTGTATTCCCACCATGAAATCTGTTGAGCCAACTTTATAATATACTGCACGTATGTTGAATTGGGACCCATTTGCCATGAATGAGGACTTGTTAATCACAGAATGTCCCAATGTCCCAGTCTCTCACTTATTGATGTCATTGGGACAAGTTTAATTTTTTAAAACAATAGTTACTGGTTGCTCATTTTTTTTGTGTGAATGGCTTTCTTGGGTATGGAACCTGGAGATACTCACTTAAATAATAATATTAAGAGTCAGCCTGATGCTGGGCAAGGGTGGCCCAGCACTTGTGAGGCAGGGGCAGGTAGATATCTGGATTTGAGGTCAGCCTGAACTACAATGAGAGTTCTAGGACAGTCAGGGCTACACAGAGAAACCACATCTTGAAAAACCAGAAACCAAACCAAACCAACACAAACAAAACCATTCAATTCGTGAGCAGAGGGTTAAGAGTTCATGATTGAGCTTGGATGCGGTGACACAGATCTGTAATCCTAGCTATCAGGGAAGTAGTGGCAGGAGGATCAGGATTAGCCTGTGTTACCTAGCATGCTTGTTTTAAAAATTTATAAACGAGAAATACAAATAAATACCTTGCTGTGGAGAATAACTTAATTAAATAAGTATTTAATTAATATTTGATATTGAATTAATCAAATATTTAGAGTATTTTAAATAAATAAATATTTAATTAAGATTTAATATGTACTAAATAATTAAAATAATTAGCTGCTGAGTCAGTAGCTGGCACAGAGCTTTCCCTTTACAAGGTAGCTGGAGGGAAGTGTCATGGAATAGAAGGTTCATTAGGTGCTAGGAAGCTGACAGGGTCTATCACATCACTAAAACAAAAATGGTAATCTCAGAAAGCTAAAAATAAAAAAAAACAGAAATGATGAGACTTTAAGAGATTATAAAACCTCTATGCAATTTTCATACATTGCTTGTTTTTGTAATGAGAATGAAGATGGAGAAACATTTCAAAATTATTTAACTAAAGCTTAATTAGTTAATTATGCCTCTTAACTGTGTGAGCAAAATAGGGTGAATGGTAAGTTGCAATGGTAGCTTATTTGGTGTCCTGGTTCGGTTATCCAGCTGTGTCACTCAGAGACAAAGGGAAACCAAGGCCCCAGATTAGGTAGCATAAAACTCTGGGTCATGCTGCATGGTTTCTGAAATCACCTTTCCCACAGTCAACTCACAATTGCAAACTCTTCTCTTTTTTTTTAGGAGCAGGATCCTGCCTCTTTTGGAGCTGACTCCTTGCTGTTGAATTCGTCTAGGCACTACCTTAACATCCGCTACACTCTGCTGCCTTACCTCTATACGCTTTTCTACAGAGCACACACCAGGGGAGACACCGTAGCTAGGCCTCTTCTGCATGAGTAAGTTCTCCTAATATTCTGTTAATGCAAACTGGGGGTTGTTGACTGTGTCAGAATATCAGAGTAAAATATAAAACCACCCAAGCAAGGTATTCAGATGTGTGTGTGTGTGTGTGTGTGTGTGTGTGTGTGTGCGTGTGTGTGTACACTGTAGATCATTCCCAAGGCTTTGCATATACTGGGCAAGAAATCTACCACTTACCTACCCCTCTCGACTCTTTTTAGTTTAACTTGAAAGATCTTAGAACGAGATTCTGTACTGTGTATATGTGGTATGATGCTAGTATTCTGTTGAGTATCTAGGAATAAGACTGTAATGTGTAAGTAAAAATCTCAAAATTGATCCTGAGAATTCCATTATTCTCATTAGATAGCCAGATGGAATTTCTGATTTAACTCAGTAGGCAGTTTCTTGAGAAACTTTCCTTTTCAAAATAATACTAATAATATATGTGTTGTAGATGTGAACATTAGATATGCACATACACTCATGAGCACCTCTGGAGTAAAATTTTCACCTCCTGGAATCCTTTGTTTAAAAGTAGATATTTTAAAATTTAAAATTTTGTATATTCTGGTATTTTTTGGATCTGATGTAGTTCTTTACTTTTGCTGTGCTTGTGGGAGGGGATGAGAATGAGAAGGGAGCTTCGAGCCTTGCACATAGTCTTCAAGTACTCTGCCACTGAGCTATATGTCAATCCTTTTTAACACTTTTAGTTTTGAGACAGAATCTGTTAAATTTCTTAGGTAGGCCTATAACTTTCTCTGGTTTTCAGGCAGGACTTGAGGCTGTGATCATTCTGACATCCACATATCTGGGAATGCTGGCATTTAGCTGCTAGTTCCAACCCTAGATATTTTTTTTCTTTTGACAATAAGCTGGTCATAAAATTTGTAAGTTATTTTACTTAGATTTCAATAGGAGATACAGCAAACAATAGCAAAGCCTGGGTTCTGCCTAGAATAGATACTGGAATAGGAACTTTCATGCCACCTAGGGGAAGAGCAGGAAGGTATATGGGCTTCTGGACAGAGATCTTCATGGGGTGGAGGGAGGTGGAGCAGAGTGGGTATCATACAGTGATGATTGTGGGTGTTTTCTTAGGTAGCCTATATGCTTTGGTTAGTTTGTGGGGGAGACTTCAGAAGCACAGACTTACCTCTCTGTGAACTATCTCTTTAATATCTAGGTTCTATGACGACAACAATACTTGGGGCATAGACCGGCAATTTCTGTGGGGACCAGGTCTCCTCATCACTCCTGTTTTGGATCAGGCAAGTGTTCTCATGGAGGCAGGCAGGCATCCTCTGCCTCTGTTCCAGCTCATTAACTCCCCAAACCTCCTCTCCCCTCTATTACAAAGTCACTGCTGTTATCTGTGTTTGGGTCAGTGGAGAAGATACCCAGGAACATTTTGTAGTAGCATTTCTGATAGATATTTTCTTTTTTAGAGAACTCTTTTCTGGGCAAATTCTCAATCAGTGCAAAAGCACGTACTGGTGACTTTGATTTAGGAATGAGCTTTAAGGTCATTAAAACTAACTATTTTTTTTTTTTTTTAGATATTTTCTTTATT
>NW_022196903.1:35782007-35786709 GCF_008632895.1 Mastomys coucha
CATATGCTGTCACCTGAGCTTTTTATCCTAGCCATTCTGACTGGTGTGAGGTGGAATCTCAGGGTTGTAAAACTAACTATTATGATTCTGAGATGCGGAGCCATGATGAAGCAGAGGCCAACACTCACTGGGAAGTCAAAGTTTTCAGAGCAGATGATCTTTGCCAGCTAGGTGGAAATGCAGGCTTCTTAACTTCAAAAACAAGAATTATATAACTGCATCTAACAAATGAGGCACAGAGACGATTAAATGAGACAACTCACAGAAAGCTAAAATTTCATCATCATTTTTGTTGTTTCTAATTATAATCCAACCCATCTGTGGCCCCCCCATATTCAGATTGTGATGTTACAGTTTCTCTTATCTGTACTAGGAAAAACGGGCATAGTACAATGGCACAGGGGAAGCAATATGTACTCAGAATATGGCTGGGAAGTCCCTGCCCTATACTAAGACATCCTTATGTCATCAGAGGCTGAGTTGTGAGGCTAATTTTTTTTTAATTTGGTTTTAGGGTGCAGAGAAAGTGAAAGCATATGTGCCTAATGCCACTTGGTACGACTATGAGACCGTAAGTAGCTGGAACTGTTCTTAAACTCAAGCCAGCAGCTGCAGCTGCATAGAGAGGGTGACTCTCTAGAACTAGGAATCTACCATTCAAGCACGGAGGAGTGCTTTTGCAGTGTTTTCTATAAGTTCACAGCACAGCTTCGGAAGAAAGAGTCTGTCACTTTAACACTTCACTCAACAAGAATATAAAGACTTAAAGTGCTTCTCATGAGCAAGCATTAGAGAGCCTCACAGACTATTTGAGCTCGGCCAGAAATCAGATGATTAGCTCAGTAGCATCAGTTCTCATAATATACATCAAACAGGCTCAGCATGGCAAAAATGTCCTACAAGCCCCAAGCTGACCTACATTTTAGCCTTCCTTTCATTTGTCTGGGTAGAGAGTAATTCTGCTAAATCCTGCTAAATAGAAAGAGAGAGCACTGTAGGGAACTCAGCATGGTGGAAGTCCCTATGCTATGAAGCCAATGTGTTTATCTGCCTGCCTCAGGGAGAGCAATTGGCATGGAGAAAGCAAAGCATTGAGATGGAACTTCCTGGAGACAAGATTGGACTTCACCTTCGAGGGGGCTACATCTTCCCCACACAACAGCCAGCCACAACCACAGAAGCCAGGTATAGCATGGGATTTTTTTAAGTGGGCACAGGGCTGACACCCAAGGACAACATTTCAGGGATCGTCTGGTCTAGACCATGGATTTGAAAGGTGCTGGAGTGGAGTGTGTCTTTTTGGACTTCACTTGACTTTTTTCCTAGAAGCTTATGACCTAGAGCTGTAACCTCATTGGTTTTTTAAGGATTTTACTCTATTCTTCCCCCAACCTCTCTGCATGTGTCAGAACACACTGACAGCTAGAATGCTCAGTCTTCTTGGTTTCCAAAGGCATGTTCAGCATTGGTACCGAAAGTCTCATTTCTTTGGAAGACTCCATTCTGGGCAAACCTGGTTAGATGATCACCTACCTGCTTTCACCTACATGTCTGTTGGTGGTTCTCTGCTCTTGGCCCACACATTTTCATGTCTAGATTTGGATCCACCGTCCATCTTTTTAAAACCTTCATCTTCCTTTCCATTCCTTCCACTAAGCTCTTCTCTTCCTGTGACAAATGAAAGTCCAGTTGCTAGGGCAAAGGTTAACAACTGAAGTGTCACTTGTACTTGCTGGGAGAAGGACAATCAGTTTTCATCAATAGACTGACTCTGGGTATATCAACCACTTCAGAACAGGTGTAATTTTCAGGAGTAGCTGACTGACATATGATGGACTTCAAGTTTTGTTTTTTGCTTTTGCTTTTTTGTATTGGTTTTTATTTCTTTTTGAGAAAGAACTTAAGGTTGGGTCAGTGGTGGGGAAATGTGATCAAAATATATTTTAAATTTAATAAATTTAAAATTATAAGATAATATATCCACTTACCAGTGTAACAGATCTCTACTCATCATTGACTCCAGTTGTAGACCCCATCTGCATTCTACTGACGAGCTGCATGTTTTTATCATGTGTCTCTAAAAATTTATTTATTTATTTATTTATACATTTTAAATCCTGATCTGCTTTCCTTCCTAGTCTCCCTGTCACAGATTTCTTCCCCCATGCCTCCTCCCCTTCACCTGGCACAGCAAGTCTCTGCTAGGCTCATTTTCTCTCACTGAGGCCAGGCCAGGCAGCCCAGTTTGGGGAACAGATTCCATAGATAGGCAACAGCTTTAGAGACAGCCTCTGTTCCAGTTGTTGGGGGACCCACATGAAAACTGGCTGCTTATCTGCTACAAGACATGCAGGGACAAAAATGGAGCAGAGACTGAAGGAATGACCAACCAAGAGCCTTCCCACCTTGAGACCCATCTCAGGGGCAAGCACCAATCCCTGACACTATTAATGATCTGCTGTTATGCTTGCAGAAATGAACCTAGCATAACTGTCCTCTGAGAGGCTCCACATAGCAGCAGACTGAAACAGATGCAGAGACCCACAGCCTAATGACTGAGTTCGGGAACTCTTTTTTTTTTTTTTTTTTTAATTAAATGTTTTCTTTGTTTACAATATCTCCTTTCCCAGGTTCCCTCCCTCCCCCCACCAAAAAAAACAAAAAACAAAAAACAAAACCAAAAAAAAACCCCAGAAACTAAAACAAACCACTGTTCCCTCCCCTCTCCTCCTGCTCACCACCCCACCGCCTCCTGCTTATTGGCCCTGGCATTCCCCTACACTGGGGCATAGAACCTTCACAGGGCCAAGGGTCTCTCCTCCCATTGATGAATGACTTGGCCATCCACTGCTATACATATGCTGCTGGAGCCATGAGTCCCACCATGTGTACTCTTTGGTTGGAATTTTAGTCCCTGGGAGCTCTGAGGGTACTAGTTAGTTCATATTGTTGTTCATGCTAAGGGGCTGCAAACCCTTTAGCTCCTTGGGTCTTTTCTCTAGCTCCTTCATTGGGGACCCTATACTCAGTCTAATAGATGGCTGTGAGCCTCTACTTCTGTATGAGTCAGGTACTGTCAGAGCTTCTTAGGAGACAGCTATTTCAGGCTCCTGTCATCCAGCACTTGCTGGCATCCACAATAGTGTCTAGATTTGATGATTGAATATGGGAAGAATTCCCAGGTGGAACAGTCTCTGAATTGTCCTTCCTTTAGTCTCTGCTCCATAGTTAGTCTTTACAACTCCTTCCATGGGCATTTTGTTCCCCCTTTTAAGAAGGAACAAAGTATCCACACTTTGGTCTTCCTTCTTCTTGAGTTTCTTGTGGTTTGTGGTTTGTACTTTGTGTATTCTGATCTTCTGGGCTAATATCCACTTATCGGAGAATGCATAACATGTGTGTTCTTTTGTGATTGGGTTAGCTCACTCAGGATGATATTCTCCAGATCCATCTATTTCCAGAAGAATTTCATAAATTCATTGTTTTTAATAGCTGAGTAGTACTCCATTGTGTACATGTACCACATTTTCTGTATTTTCTGTATTCATTCCTCTGTTGAGGGACATCTAGGTTGTTTCCAGGTTCTGGCTATTATAAATAAGGCTGCTATGAACATGGTGGAGCATGTGTCCTTATTACATGTTGGAGCATCTTCTGGGTATATGCCCAGGAGTGGTATAACTGGGTCCTCTGGTAGTACTATGTCCAATTTCTGGAGGAACTGCCAAACTGATTTCCAGAGTGGTTGTACCAGCTTGCAGTTCCACCATCAATGAAGCAGTGTTCCTCTTTCTCCACAACCTTGACAGCATCTGCTGTCACCTGAGTTTTTTATCCTAGGCATTCTGACTGGAGTGAGGTAGAATGTCAGTGTTGTTTTGATTTACATTTCCCTGATGACTAAGGATGTTGAACACTTCTTTAGGTGCTTCTCAGCCATTCGGTATTCATCAGTTGAGAATTCTTTGTTTAGCTCTGTACCCCATTTTTTAAATAGGGTTATTTGGTTCTCTAGAGTCTAACTTCTTGAGCTCTTTGTATATATTGGATATTAGCCCTTTGTCAGATATAGGATTGGTAAAGATCTTTTCCCAATTTGTTGGTTGCCATTTTGTCCTATTGACAGTGTCCTTTGCCTTACAGAAGCTTTGCAAGTTCATGAGGTCCATTTGTCAATCCGTGATCTTAGAGCATAAGCCATTGGTGTTCTGTTCAGGAAATTTTCCCCTGTGCCTATGTGCTCGAGTCTTTTCCCCACTTTCCTTTCTATTAGTTTCAGTGTATCTGGTTTTATGTGGAGGTCCTTGATCCACTTGGACTTGAGCTTTGTACAAGGAGATAGGAATGGATTGATTTGCATTCTTCTACATGCTAACCCCCAGTTGATCATGGTGGATGATCGTTTTGATGTGTTCACCATCTGTTGAAAATGCTGTCTTTTTTCCACTGGATGGTTTTAGCTCCTTTGTCAAATATCAAGTGGCCATAGGTTTGTAGGTTCATTTCTGGGTCTTCAGTTCTATTCCATTGATCTACCTGCCTATCACTGTACAAATACCATGTAGTTTTTATCACAATTGCTCTGTAGTACAGCTTAAGATCAGGGATGGTGATTCCACCAGAGGCTCCTTTACTGTTGAGAATAGTTTTGGCTATCCTGGGTTTTTTGTTATTCCACATGAGTTTGTAAATTGCTCTTTCT
>NW_022196903.1:35788422-35788918 GCF_008632895.1 Mastomys coucha
TGTTATATCTCCCTTTTCATTTCTGATCTTGTTAATTAGGATACTGTCTCTGTGCCCTCTAGTTAGTTGGACTAAGGGTTTGTCTATTTTGTTGATTTTTTCAAAGAAACAGCTCCTGATTTGGTTGATTCTTTGTGTAGTTCTTTTTGTTTCTATTTGGTTGATTTCAGCCCTGAGTTTGATTCTCTCCTGCCTCTTGCTTCAACTTGTTTCTTTTTGTTCTAGAGCTTTCAGATGTGCTGTCAAATTGCTAGTACATGGTCTCTTCAGTTTCTTTTTGGAGGCACTTAAAGCTGTGAGTTTTCCTCTTAGGACTGTTTTCATTGTGTCCCATAAGTTTGGGTATGTTGTTATTAAACTCTAGAAAGTCTTTAATTTCTTTCTTTATTTCTCCCTTGACCAAGTTATCTTGGAGTAGAGTGTTGTTGAGCTTCCAAGTGTATGTGGGCATTCTATTGTTTATGTTGTTATTGAGGAGCAGCCTTAGTCCATGGTG
>NW_022196903.1:35789311-35804407 GCF_008632895.1 Mastomys coucha
AGTTTCTGTTTCCATGATCTGTCCATTGCAGAGAGTGGGGTGTTGAAATCTCCCACTATTATTGTGTTCAGGGCAATGTGTGCTTTGAGTTTTAGTAAAGTTTCTTTTATGAATGTAGATGCTCTTTAATTTGGAGCATAGAGGTTCAGAATTGAAAGTTCTTCTTGGTAGATCAAAACTTTGATGAATATGAAGTGTCCCTCCTTATCTTTTTTGATCACTTTAGGGTGAAAGTCGATTTTATTCGATATTAGAATGGCTACTCCGGCTTTATTCTTGGAACCATTCACTTGGAGAATTGTTTTCCAGCCTTTTATTCTGAGGTAGTGTCTGTCTTTGTCACTGAGGTGGGTTTCCTGTAAACAACAAAATGTTGTGTCCTGTTTATGTACTCAGTCTGATAGTCTATGTATTTTATTGGGGATTTGGGTCCATTGATATTAATAGATATTAAGGAAAGGTAATTGTTGCTTCCTATTATTTTTGTTGTTAGAATTGGAATTCTGTTCATGTGGCTATCTTCTTTTAGTTTTGTTAGAAAATTACTTTTTTGCTTTTTCTAGGATGTAGTTTCCCTCCTTATGTTGAAGTTTTCCATTTATTATTCTTTGAAGGGTTGGATTTGTGGAAAGATAATGTGTAAATTTGGTTTCGTCATGGAATACTTTGGTTTCTCCATCTATGGTAATTGAGAGTTTTGCTGGGTATAGTAGTAGCCTGGGCTGGCATTTGTATTCTCTTAGGGTCTGTATGACATCTGCTCAGGATCTTCTGGCTTTCATAGTCTCTGTCGAGAAGTCTGGTGTAATTCTGATTGGCCTGCCTTTATATGTTACTTGACCTTTTTCCCTCATTGCTTTTAGTATTCTTTCTTTGTTTTGTGCATTTGGTGTTTTGACTATTATGTGGTGGGAGAAATTTCTTTTCTCGTCCAGTCTATTTGGAGTTCTATAGGCTTCTTGTATTTTTGTGGACATCATCTCTTTCTTTAGGTTAGGGAAGTTTTCTTGTATAATTTGTTGAAGATATTTACTGGCCCTTTAAGTTGAAGGTCTTCACGCTCTTCAATACATATTATCCTTAGGTTTGGTCTTCTCATTGTGTCCTGGATTTCTTGGATGTTTTGGGTTAGGAACTTTTTGCATTTTGTGTTTTCTTTGACTGTTTTGTTAATGTTTTCTATGGTGTGAGGTGGAATCTCAGGGTTGTTTTGATTTGCATTTCCCTGATGACTAAGGATGTTGAACATTTCTTTAGATGCTTCTCAGCCATTTGGTATTCCTCAGCTGAGAATTATTTGTTTAGCTCTGTACCCCATTTTTTAATCGGGGTATTTGTTTCTCTGGAGTCTAACTTCTTGAGTTCTTCATATATATATATATATAATATATATATATATATAATATATATAATATCCAATATGTATATATTGGATATTAGCCCTCTATTGGATATAGGATTGGTAAAGATCTTCTGGTCTCATATTCCTGCCTCCTTCATATGCATTTATGGCTATGCTTTAGGGCATTTCTATCCATTGTGAACTATTAATACTAGAGAGAAAAATACCTGCCAATCTTGTCTTTGTATTGGAAGCAAAGCAGCACTGGCTGCTAGCAGTAACTTTTACCAATTGAAACATGGTGCAAATGTTTGTTAAAAATCCTTTGAGCCGTAAGGATTTGTGTCTTGTGTGAATCTGTTCCCTACAGTCGGAAGAATCCTCTTGGTCTTCTCATTGCTCTGGATGAGAACAAAGAAGCAAGAGGAGAGCTGTTCTGGGATGATGGCCAGTCAAAAGGTGAGTGCCTTGAGAGTGTGTGGCCAATGCAGACTTGCACCAGACTCTGTCTCTGTATGCCTATTGGTCATGCAGCTGTGGGTGATATCCAAGCAGGCATCAGAACAGCAGTAGCAGCAGCCCAGAGGAAAAAAATTGCTTCTGGTTGTACTGGTCAGAGGCGATGATGGATGAACCATAGATCTGTCTTTGTTTCTATATCTCTATGCCTCCCTTTCTGAATTTTCTTTTTGTCAGTAATAATTAATAGTCTCTCACTTCATCTTTACAAAACATATTTACATGACTGTTCTTGTAATTCACCTTCACTGTATATATCTTCCTCCCAAGTCCTTGCCGGGGAGGGGCACTGTTGATGATATGAAAAGCATACCCATGTTGGGAGGCAGCAAGCACAACACACACATTCCTAATAATGAACATTTAACATTAACATGTTCCTTCTCCTTTTCCCTCTCCGTCTTCTTCTCCCTCTCCCTCTCCCTTCCCCCTCTCTTTCTTCCTTATCTCCAATGCATTAGCAATTCTCATGACACTCACTGTGGAAAGAGTCCAATAAGATCATTGCCTGCGGAGCAAGGCAAAGGATCTTTTCTCAGTTCTAATAGTAAAGAAAAGACAACACACAGCCACACAGACTCTACGCATATAAGCATTGTACACTGGTTACCATAATGTTCATTAATGCCATGACCACTAATGAAAATATTGGCTTTCTAAAATTTGTTTTATTATGGTTCATAGTTTTTGAACAGCTTTTCAAAATTAACCCTTCTACCTGCCCCTGAAAAACTTACTGTTCTGTCCTCTATATCAGTTCAATTATTTACCTCTTTTAAAAACTGAGACCATGCATTAATTCTCTTTATTGACTCACTTACTTACATCTAGTATAATATGATCCAGATTCACTTTTGTTCTCAAAGTTCAGGGCTTTACTATTAAAGAATACTCCATTTGTGTATGTACACTGTAATTCTTCTATTCACTTATCTTCTGATACATATGTTTGCTGTTTTATCAATTTAGGTATTGTGAAAAAATGGTCAATGGACTTAACAGAAAGCTCTTAGGAGGAAATATAGGAGAAAACTTTTTTAATTTGGAGTATAATGTTGAGATTTTAAATATAACATGAACAAATGCTACAAATCATAAAATAGATTTACATAGACATTATGGAGCATAGCATAGACACTTCACATGTTGAAAATACAACTGCTACAAAGCAAGAAGCCATATGTCTAGGCATGTTCCACCCCAAAGAAATGAAAACAGTGTGTCCCAGACACCTGCAGACAGGTGTCTCATATTCACTGTAGCAGCATCTAGCAAAGATCCAGAAGCAGCCGAAGTATCTGGTGGATGAAGAGAAAAGATGTGTGATCCACAGATCTGGTGATGTGCTCCACAGTCAGGAAAGGAACTAGGAATCAGTTTTACTTTTTAATTTAATGCTTTTTGTACCTATTCACTTTACATCCCACTTACTGTCCCCTCCCAGTCATCCCTTACAATACTTCCTCCATTCATGACTCTCATCTGAGTGGATGGGGAGCTCCTGGGTATCCCCTACCCTGGCATTTCAAGTACCTGCAGAGCTGGGCTCACTCTCTGCCATTGAGGCCAGACAACGCAGCACAGCTAGAAGAACATAACCCACTTATAGGCAGAAGCTTTTGGCATAGCCCCCATAAGGAATCAGTCTTAAGGGGAAGGTGAAACTTATCTTCTGTGGACACCAGGACAGTCTGACATCTTTTTTTTCTTTCAGATACTGTGGCCAAAAACACTTACCTTTTCACTGAATTTTCTGCCACTCAAGTGAGTAGCATATTTTTTGTGAGTATTGTAGGGGATTTGCCTGAAAGTGACTATATATGTTCTTTATTTACAACTTAGATATCAATACTTACTAGAGGCAAATAATTGATCATTGCTATTTATGACTTAATTCATAATGATTATATCAGCTTTGTTATCAATAAGAGACAACAGTCATAAGGAAGCCAATCAACTATTATTGTAAGTGACAATTCTCTAAAAGGTCTGAGAGCTTCCCCCACTCTCTCCATTGGTTTATGAAAGTAAGTTTGCATACCCATCAACATGCTCTGAGAGACCTTCAGAGCAGCCCAGGGGTGTGGTCTGGGATAGAGTGTCTGTCTACCTAGGGAATCTGCGTGTTCATAACTTATTCATAATTATGCTTGGTATGTTTCAGAACCATTTGGATGTGACAGTTTCAAGTCCAAACTACAAGGATCCCAATAACTTAGAATTCCAGGAAATTAAAGTCCTTGGAACACAGGAATTCCGCAATGTTAAAGTGAAACAGAATGGGAATCTCCTTCAAATGTCTCCTCAAGTCACTTACAATTCAAACCTGAAGGTAAGGATTGCTTTTGTGAGGAGGCTTTCCAAAAACCTCCATGGGGTCATGATGGTACTTCTTGCTGAGGTCACATGGGTTCCTGAAGGTCCAGAGCACAACTGAAGCCAGGTGAGGAGGGTAGAGTATTGGAGAAAGAAGGTAAAAACAGAGATGCTGGAGCCAACATGGCTCCAGGTTATTCCCATCCTTATTTTCTTCTCACTTATTGTTTTTTTTCTTCTAACTGGATGTAGGGACAGGATCTAAGGAAAGGACTCTGAAAGTTTATGGCTTTTGCTCTAGGGTGAAGGGAGATAAAGAGAGAGAGAGAGAGAAAGAGACAGACAGAGAGAGAGAGAGAGAGAGAGAGAGAGAGAGAGAGAGAGAGAGAGAGAGAGAGAGAGAGAGAGAGAGAGAGAGAGAGAGAGAGAGAAATGAACAAATTTTACAGGGGTTTTATTTATTTAATTTTTAATATTGCTTTCCTTTTTGTAAGTTTTAATGAGACATCAAATGTTCCCTATCATATGCATTTGTAAGAAATATTTTGTGGAAAAGAGTTGATGGTGCTAACTAACATAGATGGTGATTAGAAGGTGGTATTCTCCAGATGTAATGGGACCCACTGTTTCTGTATGATTTGTCTTCCATTCCTCTACTTCCTTAGTCCTGTGAGGAACCTTTTCCAAGTCAATTCTGATGACTTCTCCTGAGGCTCCTCATGGAACCCGAGTGCTGGGTCAATACTGATTTGAGGAACATTTAAATTTGTGTTAACCTGTCAACTGAGACATTTTAATAAATGACATATTGATCACATTTGACATTTTATTATGACAGTACATAAAGAGGATATATATTTTATTAAGTTACATATAAAGAATTATTTGTTTTTTTGGTGTGTTGCACAGTGTAAGACAGCTGAAAGATACATATGTGAAAACATGATTTGTTTATGACAGAAAATAAGATGTTTAACATATTATCAAAGGAACTATTTATTGTTTGAATCCGGATGGTCAGAAATACAATTAACATAAATGAAAATATGTGAAAGTATTAGGGAAGTGTCTAAACCAATATTGGTAAAATAACTGCTTTGGTCTTAGTTGATCTCCAAAGCTTAGTAGAGTAGCATAAATAAAGAAGCCAGCATTCTGGAGACGGTATGGATGGAACACGACCTTGAAAGATAAGACTTTTATGGATATGGAGAGATGTTGAGGCAATTGAGAGTACTGGTTGCTCTCTCTGAGAACGTGGTTTAATTTAACACCCAAATCTCATCTCCCAAAAATTTGTAACTCCAGTTCCACAGGATCAATACCACATCTGTCATCAGTAGTCACTACACAAACATAATGCAAGGAAATCACCCATATACATAAAAAAATGATGGTTATATGAACTTTATGTGACAAGTCTTAAGTGGAAAAATTTAAGTTTTATTGTAATTAAATTTTCAAAGCTGAAAATTTGGTGTCAGTGATTCCATACTTGAACTTTATGATAAGTAAGGTCTGTTTTCTCAGGAATTGGAATGAGATGAATGCTTTGGGTCACAATGCTCTATTCTAGGGGAGAAATGGAAAAAATAAGCTTAGAAAAGAAAGGAAAAAAGAGAGGTAAAGCTGAAGGGGAAGGCCCTTCTACCAAGAATGAAACCTTAGCCCCAGCAAACGGACTCAAACTTACTTTTCTGGCCAAGGTTATTCTATACTCATTAAATTTTCCACCATTATTTCGAAGAATCTCTTATTTAAAACAGAAATACAGAGAAAATCATATTTTATATAAAGAAGATAGCTAGTAATGTATTCCAGAAAGGGCCTTGTTTTCCCAGAGAGTGTTGGTCTTGGAAATGGCGTCCAAGATGAGTTATTAGAATAACATCATCAGAGGGTTCAGAAATCTTAAATTATCAGTCTGTAACTCCATACCAGGCTTAGGATGTTGGAAATGGAAGTTTATATTTGATATTTCTCACTCCCCAAGCTTATACTTAATTGGTATATCTGAGATCAAAAATTTGAAGTAATTTGTGTAAGATTCCAGAGAACACTGAAACTATAGCCCAAGCAACATTACACATGTGCCCTTTACTCTAGGCACCCCACACCAAAGAGGGGCATGATATGGGGAGGTGGTGAACAAGAAATAATGGCTTAATTTGGAAAGAAGAGGAGAAAATATTTCTAACAAAATAAATGACGGTAAAGTGGTCCATGGAGGGAATTAAAAAAAGTTTGATCATAAGAGGATTTCCTTGGTCTCTCTTTTTTGACAATGAATTAAAGAAGAGTTTCATTGAATCACTGTATTTTACTTTGTCATTGACTATACTGTAAGCACATATCCACATGTGCATTCATATGCTGTCATGTGTTGTTTAAAATATTAGAAGCAGAGCATAAGGATAGACTAAGAATAACATTTATGCTAAATTTATGTAAAAAAGCTATAGGACTTTTTTTATACTGAGGATGAATTTCCATTCTTTCAGGTTGCCACCATCACAAATATCCATCTTAAGTTGGGAGAAGCTTATACAATTGAGTGGGATATCTTCACAAGGGACGAGGAAAGGATAGATTGCTATCCAGATGAACATGGTGCTTCTGAGGCAAATTGCACTGCCCGTGGATGCATCTGGGAGGTAATCATGATGAAGATGTTCATGTAAACTGAACAACATTGAAATACTATCTACAATATCATTATCAAAGCCCATCTGCCTATGGGTTTAATAAAATCCACAGAAAGTCTCCACATATATATTATTTCAGTTGAGGAGTGAGATGTTTTTACCATGTTGTTTTGAGACCAGAAATTCTAATTCATGCTTATTTAAATGTCGTAGACCTAAACAAATAGATTTATGGCTTTCTTTGCAGATAATTCTTCCCTTCTACCTCAATTTGATAACTCCATACCCTTGCTCATATAGGATACTGACTTCCTTTCCAGGTATCCAGCACTCCTGGGGTCCCTCATTGCTACTTTGCTAATGAGTTGTACTCAGTCAGCAATGTTCAGTATGACTCACATGGGGCCACAGCTGACATCACCTTGAAGGCTTCAACTTACAGCAATGCCTTCCCCTCTACACCTGTGAATCAACTGCAACTGAAAGTGACTTACCACAAGAACGAAATGCTGCAGTTTAAGGTATGAGCTATCAGGTGTGGTCAGGGCCTCTCCATTTCCATTCTTCTTTGCTGCTTTCTGTCACAAAATTCTGACAAAAACATTTCATTGTCATAGCAAAATACTTTAGTGGATCATTCAAATCATGAGATCAATTAGAAGTCCAATGTAATAGAGAGACCTCTGCTAATTGGAAATTGAGAAAAATCTCTGTGCCTAAGGAAAATTGTTGTGAAAGAACACATGGAGAGGAAGCAGATGAGGCTAGTAGGAAGTTAGGCAAGTTATAGCTGAGTTTGTTGTGGAATCAGAAAGGAGATGGGGACCAGTGAATGTGTTTGAAACTGAGGTCATCTTGCTCATTTCTATGGACTACAAGAGGGAGATGCCCAAGGAATCACTAACTTGTTGCTAAATTGCATGCATGCCTATGGATGGTAGTGATGATAAGAGCAATGAGAAAACTGATCAGATTCGTGATTGACAATATAAGAGGAGGAGTATGATTGAGAAAAACAATTGGAGACATCTTTGAAATACTCATGAAAGTGATTGCTTTTCCTTGCAAGGTTTAATTAAACCAAAGGAAAAGGATTGACTAGCTATATCCTGTTGTTGATTTCCTTATTAAATTGTGAGGTGCTCCTAGACAGGGATTTGTCTGCCACCATGGTGATATTGGAATCCCACACAGGCTGGTATAGAATGAGGTGTCAAATGCATGTGAGATAGTATAAGTGAGAGATTAAGGCAGTGAGCCCTCTCCTAAGGAGCCCTCAGAATCTGAGCTCCATCTGGACTTGAGCTCTGTGTCTTCTACTGTGATTTGTTTTATGTGCAAGGCCACATCCTAGTGAAGTTGATAGTGTGTGTAGCCTCAAGTCCTCCTCACTAACCATTTAGCTAGACAGTAGTTCTCTCTACACTGATTATGTCTCTGAGCCCATGTTAACAATCTGAGCCTTTGCTTTTGATTTTTTTTTACCAGAAAAGTTTTTTCTCATTTTTGTGCTTGGTTTACTGTGACAAAACTTTTAAGATTCATTCTGTATTCTTTCCATGAATCTGCTAAACTGCCCAAAATAATTTTCTTCTTTGTTGTCAGAATCCTCTTTTTCTAGATTTCATATTAGCTCATATCTTTCAACTGTGCTGAGTTTTTCGCCACTATTTTCTCTGATTCATGAGTGTTTCATGGGAATAACCTTGGCCAATTTAGTTTCTATTCCCATGAATTATTATTGAACCAACAGTAGAACATGGATCCTTAATTACTTAGTTTATATATCATTTTCAGTAGGAAAATTTGAAATCAAAATAGATTTTTTTCAACTCCATTTTTTCAGGTCCCCTTAATTCATATATAAAAGCATATATCAATTTTACAAATTCCATCCTAATTTCCGAATGAGGTTTGATGCTAACCACAATTTTGAAATGGATGAACAAATGTTATAGAGACCAAAATAGTGAGACCTGAACTCAGATTAAGCTATTACATTGTACAATGTTCTGTGGTAGGTTGATTAAGCCCTGTGTTGTAAAGTTAGAGAAGACAAAACTTACAACATCCAGTCTTTGTCAAATATGCTCAGAGTATCCTGAATATAAGAGTATTTCTAAAGAACTATACTTGTGCAAAATGTTGTTTTGAAATGGCAGATAATTGTGAATATTTACATTATTAATATCATGCTTTGACAGATTCATATGTTGTGCAGTGATCTGTTAAGTATACTTAGGATATCTGTTGTTTCAATCCTCTAAAATATTGTGAGGTGGGAATCCAAACTCTTCACAGGTCATTTTGAATTATATGGTGCAACACCATGTAATGGCACACATTTGTCTTTACATGAAATGATTTTTTCTGGCCTAGATTTATGATCCCAACAACAATCGATATGAAGTCCCAGTCCCTCTGAACATCCCCAGTGCTCCATCCAGCACCCCTGAAGGCCGTCTCTATGATGTTGTCATCAGGGAGAATCCATTTGGGATTCAAATTCGCCGGAAGAGTACAGGCACTGTAATGTAAGTGGATCCTGGTCTGAATCTGTGTTACTGCTCTTCTAAGTATTCCTCATCAGCTCTATTCTCCTTGAAGCCATCCTGGCTCCAAGCATCATATTGCCTATGTTCAGATCCATGTTGTATCAGTTATTTCTATGGCTGTGACAAAAAACAAAACTAAACAACAATGACAACAAAAACCAAACAGAAACCAAAAAATTCAAACAAACAAAAAACCTGACCAAGAGAACTTGGAAAAGAGTTTGAGTTCATGGCTTCTGAGTGTCAGACTCTGTGATGGTGAAGGGGAAGCAGACAGAGACTTCAGCATAAAAGTTGAGAGTTCACATCTTGAACTGCAAAGAGGAAAAGAGTGCCCCACTGAGGATCAAGTATTCAAATACATGGAACTCTGGGGGATATCTCATTCCAACCTCCACATCTGAGGAAGTGTGTTCTGTTTATAGAGGGAATCTTTAATACTGTAAGAGCAATTAGTAAGGCAGTTGAATGTATGAGTGTATTCATTATATAAGCCATCAGCTGGAGAATATTTATCAATTCTACCTGAGAGATTTCATTCCTATAACTAAGAGGATGAAGATGAGAGACAAAGCCTGGGTACCAGATGAGCTTTCAACAGGGTCAGCCTTGGAGTCTCCACAGGGGGTTCTCATGAGATGTAAGCAGTAAGAGAGCAATCATGTGGGGTTGGGTCTGATGCTCATATCGTAGGCCTGGTTACATGTAGAACATGGACCACGAGAGATCAAGAGCATGGAGTGGCATGGAGAGTATGGAGTGAGAATGTGATGAAGAGATTTTACTTTCTACTGTGCATAATAGTAAAGGGATGTACACATACAGTGGATGAGAAAAATCAATGGTGACTTAGAGATGATTGTGGTTGTGTCTACTGCATGGTTTGTTGGGTAGAGACTATATTTTCACTCTGGTGTGTCAAAAGATAAAAGTCTGTGTTCCTTATAAGGGCAGTATCTGGAAACTACTAGGAACCTGATTTTCCTTTGCAAATGTTCCTTTTCCTTTTACAGCTGGGACTCTCAGCTCCTTGGGTTCACTTTCAATGACATGTTCATTCGCATCTCTACCCGCCTGCCCTCCACATACATCTATGGCTTTGGGGAAACTGAGCATACAACCTTCAAGATAGACATGAACTGGCACACATGGGGCATGTTTTCCAGGGATGAGCCCCCAGGGGTAAGGACAGACTGTGTGTGGCCTGTTTTTTCTCCCTCTAACTACACTGTGCGGCTTGTGCTTTTTCTTCCATGGCATCAGCAGTTACCTTCTGCTATTAGATAAGTGGAAATTTTTCATGTGTTTTGTTTCTCATGCATTTAACTTATTCTCCTAATAAGGCTGGACACAACTAAGCAGACAATTTTTGTTTCTTTCTTGGGGACTAGTTTTCCTAAACTCTTCTGTTTTCTCCTCTTTACACTCAGTACAAGAAGAATTCCTATGGTGTCCACCCTTACTACATGGGGCTAGAGGAGGATGGCAATGCCCACGGAGTCCTCCTAATGAACAGCAATGCCATGGGTAGGACAACACCTTCACCTGTTGTTATGTGTGCAGGTTTCTCTTATAAAATCTTATGACATAGTTGACCTAGCTATTTGTAATACTAGAGAATACATTTCTGTAATAATCACAAACAGAGAAACAACAAATTTGAGTGAATTCCTAATATTTTTGATCAGTTGGTGATCAGTAACTTCAATTACTTTGAAGATGTGTGTCAGAACATTCCCTTTAGGAGAATGAGGTTGTGTAGATAATTTGTGTGATATACATAAAAATGGCAAGTAGCCAAGAACCTGGAAAAGAATGCATACAAAACTCATGCAATATGAGTATGATCTCTAGTAGAATTGACTGCCTTTGTGTGCACGGTAGTTTTGCTATTTGTATTAAATATTATCACTGGGAACTTTGCAGGAAATATATACTGATACTCACTAAACTGTTCCTGATACTGTTTATGGATCATAAACTATTGTGAAGCAAAGCTTATGATAATCAATTTGAGTGTATTTATAAAGATACAATTGAAAAAAAGCATAGTTGCATGACAGGGTACCCCAAAATGGAAGCATGCTTGGTTGTTGGACTTTCCATTAGCATCTTGTTTTGTGTGGGTCAACTGCAGTGTACCCGTAGTCAGTACACTACAGTAGAAGAAAAAGTTAGAGAGGATTTCAGGCCTGATTCTTTCTCAATGTGAAGATGATGCATTTAGATTCCTTTTTGTTTGTTTGTTTGTTTGTCTTTTCAGATGTGACCTTCCAGCCCATGCCTGCCCTGACATACCGAACCATAGGGGGCATTCTGGACTTCTATGTGTTCTTGGGCCCAACTCCAGAGATTGTGACTCAACAATACACAGAGGTAGGAAGGAATAAATTTGATTCTGCAGCACATTCCTTGCCCCAGATCCCATTTTATACATCATACTTGAAATTATGAAGCATGCATCCATTATTGTAATGGTCACATACTTACTGACCATAATTGTTAGCTTACTCTGAGGTAGGAGTATTGTATAATAAAGAGCAAAAATCTTCATCCATATAGCCATTGAATTTATACTCTCTTAAATATGATAGAAGAACAGATGTATTTTCACAGAGACATTCTAGTAAGGCTAGTGATAGTGCTGAAGATGGTTGTGGTGGTGATATTTATGGTAGGAAGGGATGGGAGTATTGACAGAAGTGATAGTAGCATTGCTAGATCTAGTAGTCTCACTGATAGAAAAGTAGTGATCATGATGCTTGTGATGGTGTAGTTGTTGAAGATGAAGTGGGCAATGATTGGATTGGATTAAAAGTGATGTTGGAAATGACAGTGGTTGTGTAGGTCTGATGTTTCTGAGGATGTTATTGATACTACCAATATCCCTTGTTTGACCACTAAGAAGCCAACACAAATAATAACTTCATTTTGTCCAATGTTACAATCTAGGAGGGTCTGGAAATTATATTCTGAATCTTGCATTATGTGCTTGGTTATTTTATTTCTAATTTAGCCATGTAGGAACCAGAAAGAAACTTAAAGAAAAACTCCAGGCTATAAGTGGATTTCCTAAGGAAACAGGATCTTCCTCTTTCTGGATTTAAGTTGGTAGATTATGTAGCTTTGGAAAAAGTAGTTTAGTACTTTATGTGCAACCTCTATTGTGCTTCTCCTTCTGTTTTCTAGTTGATTGGGCGTCCTGTGATGGTACCTTATTGGTCCCTGGGATTCCAGTTGTGTCGCTATGGATATGAGAATGATGCTGAGATTGCCAACCTGTACGATGAGATGGTGGCTAAGCAGATCCCCTATGTATGTACATGCCATATTATATGGTCTCTGTGACCTCAGAGTCATCTCAAACATCTTTATATCATAAAGTATTGATTAAGTTCTCTAATGACATACTGCTTTACCACATGTCACAGTGTTTCTGCCTCAAACAGAGTACCTCCTTGGTAGGAGGTACTCTTGCACTCATGGCTCAGCATGACAAGGAAAAGCTAAAGCTGGACCAGGGCAGCTTCTGCTGTACCATGTTTCTATTCATTTATTTTTTAAAAAAGCATGACTTCAAGACATCCAATCATAATATTCATCATAAGATTAAGAGATTTTTCTAATGGTAACTATGTCTAAAAATTGTTGACCCGAGATTTGTCTTCATTTCTAAAACTGGGAAAGTACTTCAGCAAACCATGGATTCTTCTGGACTGTTGCATGATGAATGCAGTAGAATTACAATGAATTTATAGTGGAGAACACTGAACCTGCCTTTTTCATTTGAGGAGTGTGGATCGAACACTTTGAGGGGATTCTGAAGACCACTATTACAACTTTTTGATTTGTACTTTTGTTTTTATTTTCAAATATTGTTCAACCCATGATATGTAGTGCCTCTCGTATGTCATATTACAAGAACTCTGACTGCCTTTAACACTGGCTATTATATTATTACATGATTTTTTTGCATTACCGTGTAGTACCTTTACAGTTCATGTTGTATCACAGATAAATAGCTAACTGTATTTTCTCTGAAAAAGAACCACTGATTTCAATATTTTAATGGTAGATTCCATTGGAACATGACTATATTCATATCTTATGTGTTCTGTTTTCATAGTACTTTCTTTTACATTGTTTATATTTATTTTGCTATAATTTTTCCAGATAGACACTGGCATCCTCATCTATTTGTTCATATTATTGACTCAGAGTTTTCATTCTTGAGTAAATATTAGACAAAAAACAATCATTGACTATTCTAGGATCCATATCTACAATATAGGATAGGTCTGGTTTGAAATGTTCAGAATCAAAACTCTGGAGCCTGTACTGTCTCCATCTTCCTCCACTCTTCCTTGTGTCATCCCAGGATGTGCAGTACTCAGACATTGACTATATGGAGAGGCAGCTGGATTTCAAGCTGAATCCCAAGTTCTCTGGGTTTCCAGCCCTGATCAATCGCATGAAGGCCAATGGGATGCGGGTCATCCTCATTCTGGTTAGTCCTTGTGTGACTGTGTGGCCTGTGAGTGGGAAAATGGGGGGACTTATGTGGAAATCCCCATAGGCTGTCTGTCCTTTCCTGTTCTAAGAGAGAAAAAGAAGTGTTATTAATCTAAGTGTATTTTGGGGGAGCCAGATAAACTCTACAGTGCAAGTTGAACTGGGGACTTCCTTTTTTCTAATGCGTCCACTTTTAATTTTTTTATGTTAAATTTCCCACCTGCTCTGTGCTCTGATTTCAGGACCCAGCCATTTCTGGCAATGAGACAGAGCCCTACCCTGCCTTCACCCAGGGTGTGGAGAATGACGTCTTCATCAGATATCCCAATAACGGAGGCATTGTCTGGGGAAAGGTATGGGCTGTGTGATGATGATCCAACAAGACTCACCCTGGCCAGAGTCATTATTAGTGTTTTTCTGGAATGTTGATTTTGTGTTCTCTATGTTTGGTTTCTGGTCTTGTGTTTGTCCTTTTTTTTTCCTTTACTTTTTTTTTTTTATTCAGTGCAAATCTGTTGAGGAATCCATTCTTCTTTAGAACTATCCCACTTGACTACTGTGACAGAAGACTTAGAGTTTCATAAGACATTATTTATTATTTCCATGACATTGCTGTTAAATCTTTTCTCTTCATAGGTCTGGCCTGATTACCCTAATATCTCTGTGGACCCCTCTCTCGACTGGGACAGTCAAGTGGAGGTATAAGGCCCTTTGTGGATGCTAGATGTAGTCAGGGTTGCCAGGAAGGTGCAGCCATAGCTCAGACACTAGATGTGTCTAGACTTAGGACAGAGCCATTAGAGGAAGAATAATTTAGGAACAATGGTAAATGGGTGGGGCAGTTTGGGGGATGCTTCCTGAAGAAAATGCAAGTTTGCAGTGTGGGAAGGAATTTGTAAAGTTGGGACAGTGAGGAGAAGAAGAGTCTACAGCTAAGTAAAGAAGTTTTAAATTTAGGATTTAACTGTCTAAAGCTCAAGATCCCCTTTACCAGTCCATTTCATACAATGAAAATGATTTCCAAATGCTGGGAAGGCATAGCATTTTGTGCTTATACATGCTTTCTCTGAATACACTTTAAAATTCAAGCAAATCATATTACATAGGTTCTATTCAGATGTATAACTGTGGAGGAATATGAATTCATTAAGTTCAGTTTAGTAAGTGCTTACTTCCTGCGTAATGTATTCTTTGACAATAAGTGGAT
>NW_022196903.1:35806029-35806262 GCF_008632895.1 Mastomys coucha
AACAAGGAGCCCATGGACTTTGGAATTATGCACATCTATTGCTTATCCCCATGCACTGTATTTTTTTTCTGAGTTAGGTAACCTTACAAAGACATCACTAAATTAAATTTTCTATACTGTGAGAGACAGATCACCCTATCGTCTCACAGAAATGGTAAGAAAATATGAAATAACTTGTGCATTATAGTTTATGGGGCTGAAAGGAGGGTTCAGTAGTTAAGAGTGTGTGCTAT
>NW_022196903.1:35806425-35806797 GCF_008632895.1 Mastomys coucha
CCTCTCTCTCTCTCTCTCTCTCTCTCTCTCTCTCTCTCTCTCTCTCTTTCTCTATCTATTTCACACACACACACACATGCTCACACTGAAATAAAAATAAATCTTTCAAATGTTCATATGTCTGGATCTGCCACATAGTGAATATTTGGCATGTTCTCTTGTGACACCTCTATTTTCCTTATTGAATTTGATGTTGAAAATCAGTTACTGTGTTACTCAGAGAGGACCTTTATTCACATGACACTGGGAATGGGATCTGGACCCAGACAGAGGCCATTAGTCTTAATATATGCCATATATTAAGCAGTCAAGAATAGGGAGTCACGTCTGATATTCAGTGAATTTTGTCATTTTCCTCAGATATTGAAGGCA
>NW_022196903.1:35806807-35807763 GCF_008632895.1 Mastomys coucha
GGACCTCATGGAGGGACTTCCCCAACTGAAACTCCCTTCTGTGATAACTCCAGCCTGTGTCAAGTTGACACACAAAACTAGCTAGTACACATTGTATTTTTTGAAAAAAACATTTTTAGATTTTTTAATATTCTGAGAGAATTTTGCTGATTTTTCTCAGTCTAAATCAAACTATTATTATTCTTGAAGTATCATCCATAATTTTCCTTAGTATATGACACTTAAACTAAAGTGTTGCAATATGCAGTTCCATTTACCCTTGGGTGACCTAGAATTCTTAGGTGTCTTGGGTGGGCTTTGAATACTGTCCTCTTTCTGTTTTAGAGACAAGACCCTGTATCCTGGAATAAAACCTTCGAGGATATATCCAGAAGTGTGCTGGAGACCAGATACACCCTGTTGCCATATCTCTACACCTTGATGTACAAGGCCCACAAGGAGGGCAGCACAGTTGTGCGGCCTCTTCTCCATGAGTAAGTGTGCAGCAGGACTCCTGTTGTTCAGGGGGCAACTTACTTATCATGTCAGATGGCAGTGGATCCAAACAATTTTCCACACTGAGGCAACAATCAACATTTGTATGAGTGCTCCTGACAGAGTATCTTCATTGCTCCTTAGAATACTGTGTCATATGTAACACTTGTGTTTGGTGTAAGGCATTTACTGATCTCAGGCAAAGAAACCAGTGAGCCCAAGGTTTCTTCCTTTTGTGGCCCTATAAAAACTTCTCTATTGCTGTAGGAGTTTTGTTGTGTGGACCTTGACCAGAGCATGTTTGTATAAGCTAAGTGGACATGACAAGGAGAGATGGCCAGAAAAGCTTCTCCTTTGCATTACCGTGTGGAGATGGGAGATGCTTTGTAGTAGATAATGTGTTTCTGAAGTTTGCAGAATATGCCAAATGGGACATTGTTTCTATGTGATCCTTAAAAGTCTCATAATGTGTGAGAATGGGG
>NW_022196903.1:35808852-35809549 GCF_008632895.1 Mastomys coucha
AAATGGGTTAGCCTTATTATTATTTTACCTCTTCTCTAATGTATAATGGTCACCGTGTCTTAGATAACTGAGTTCACTGCCTACACTTTCTTTGTATTTTATTTCAGAATGCCAGAAATGTCACTGCCTATTTCCCTAAAGCCCAGTGGTATGATTATTACACGGTAAGTTTTTCCTTATATTTATAGAGTCCAGAAGGCTGTGGCATCCATTGTGTCTGGATATGATAGATATCAATCTTAGTGCCACTTCTGGAAATCACCTTTTGAGGTCACGGTTGCCCACTTTATCTTTGTGGACTGATTTCACAACTTCTGAGCATGAGCATTTACCCTTCATGCAATCCTTTTGAAGGGACATACAAAGCATCTCACTGGTGCCAGGCTTGCTGGGAGTCTTCTATATGTGTGGGTCTATAGCTTTGGGTTAATATCATTACAGTGCGATACAACAGCAAATTCTTGAAATCTAGCTACAGGTTTTATTTTTGTTTATAGAGGTTCTTAATTGTTGAAGTCTTTTCTTCTCTGCATTTTATTACAAATAAACTCTTTTGATTTGGAGACTTGACCCAATGTGGATACATAGTAGTGTATAAGCCTAGTGATTAGAGTTTGATTGAGAGTTTTCTTCTCATCTACCCAATAAATATATAAAATTCAGTGTCTGAAAAAAAAGTGGGTGTCTGTAGTTTGTC
>NW_022196903.1:35809605-35810370 GCF_008632895.1 Mastomys coucha
GATATATATATATATATATATATATATATATATATATATATATATATGAAACACATAGACTCCACTCATTGTAGGGCTTGGATGTCTGAGCAGTTTACATGAGCTTGCTGATGGGAAGCCAGCAGAAGCTCTCTATGATGCATGTCTGGGCCAGCACAAGCTGAGAGTGCAGCTGAAATGTTTGCTTTCTTCTAACCTATCCTGTCTTCACATTATGAGTAGTAGGATGTATCAGACACACAAAAGTCAGAGCATGTCTCAGCAATTTGGGTTATAAACATAGGGGATTGCAGAGGATTTAGGTACAGGATGGGTGAGGAAGAACAGAACAGACTTCTTCCTCCTCAATGTCTTGGGAGCACCTAGTCACTCTTTCAAGTTTTTTGCTATTGGCTAGGTTTGCCTACAGTGTGGGGATGCTCTAGGGCTTTCTTTGTTGTTAACAGTCAGTTTAAACGACTCATATTTTCTGTGTTTGAGTGTGTCTGTTGACTGCCCTATACCTTAACCATAAGACCTGCTGGGTATGTTGAAGGTGTCTGATATACGGTCTGGACTAGAATTAAATAGGGATAATCCCAGGGCACACAATTTAAAAAGGTCCTGTATTGTAAATTTGCCCCTATCTACACTTGACATTGAGAGCATAGATCATCTTGAAGCTTGTATCCTAGGCGTCTTGCTAATTTTTTTGTAGTGCTGCCCAGTTTAATGCATCTTTTTGAGTTCTAGGTGTAGGAATGTGAATACATAGCCTTAGGAAGC
>NW_022196903.1:35810848-35812797 GCF_008632895.1 Mastomys coucha
GTTTGAGGTCATGCACCAGGTCATGTGCACCACCTCACACAAGAAGGAGAAGAGAAAAGTTTGATTGACGATGAATATTTGGGTAGATTGTGATTAGGATATGTAAACAATCCTAGTTAGTAAACATTTCCAAAGAAGCAGGAGTCAGAAGTGTTAGTTATCTGGTAGATGTATGAGCAAGATAGAGTGAGAAGCAATGGCTAATCAGTGGCCTCTTGGTGAAAGACAAGGTCCAGAATTGCCCCTGAAGAGAATGTTTCAGGGGGTAAGAAGGAGTAGCAACATTTTCCAAGGCCCCACCCCTAACTTGAAAACAGTGTAGAGTACGATTGTTTGGGATTCACATGAAGACATCATCAAGCCTGTTGTAACCCTCCCATTTTTTCCCTGTGTTCCCCCAAGGCCTGGCATTTTCACAGGATCTTATTTATTCATATCCCAAAGGCTGCCCCCCTCTCCACATCACCCTCTCACAGAGACCTTCCCTCCTCCTACTCCTTTCTCTTTCTCTTCCCCTTCTACTATGAGAGGGTAGGACCCCTCCTGGATATACCCCACCTTGGCACATCATGTCTGTGCAGGTTTTGGCTCATTTTGTCCAACTGAGACTAGATAAGGCAGCCCCGTTG
Organism: Mastomys coucha; assembly: GCF_008632895.1. NCBI lineage: Eukaryota > Metazoa > Chordata > Mammalia > Rodentia > Muridae > Mastomys > Mastomys coucha. Next base: position 35,811,478 of record NW_022196903.1, read on the forward strand.
GGAAGCAGAATACACAGCCAGACTATAACTTTAGGGACAGCCTCTGTTCCAGTTGTAGGGGTGGTGACCCACCTAGAAATTGTGCTGCACATCTGGTACAGATGTGCCAGGGGCCTCCGTCCAGCCCATGTATGTTCTTGGTTGGTGGCTCAGTCTCTGAGAACTCCCAGGGATTCAGGTTATTTGACTTCCTATGGAGTTCCTATCTAACAGGATCTTAAAAACTTTAAATGAAGCAGCTGCAGCACAGCAGAGGGGCACAAAATATGAAAATGACCTTTGTTGAATGGTACTGACAAGTTGGATTGTGCAGGTCTGCTTGGGCAGACTGTTCAGAGACTTGTGCATTCTTTCCCTTATCATGTCTTCTCCTGCCACAGGGTGCAGACATTAATTCAACAGGTTGGACTACCTTGCCAGCCCCTCTCGAACACATTAATCTTCATGTCCGAGGGGGCTACATCTTGCCATGGCAACAATCTGCCCTGAACACAAACTTAAGGTGAGTCAAGGCACTGGGGCTCTGTTTTGCATACTGGTGAGCTCATTGCTTTTTGATGAAAAGCCACATTTCCTTCAACCATGACTCTAAAGGTCAAAGAAGTTTTCTAAACATGCTTTTATTTCTGCTCTATGTGCATTATGCTTTCCACAACAGGGCATTTTGTCCACATTTGTTGACAGTGTGTGCTAAATAAAGCAACAGGTGGAATGTACTGAGAAAAGGATGTTTCTGCCCCACTTCTAACTCTGTCTGTTTCTGTCTGTCTCTGTGTTTGTCTCCATCCCCCCCTCTGTCTGTGTGTATCTTTGTCCCTCTTGTGTGTGTGTGTGTGTGTGTGTGTTTGTTTGTGTGTGCGTGTATGTGTGCGCATGCATTCAGGTGAGTCATCACTCTCTGTCCTTGGATTTTTCTTGTGGTCTTGAGGAGCTGTCAACTGAAAGCTATACCCTGGTTGATTTCGATAGAATTTGTTTCGTATTCCACTTTAAACCCTTTCAATTTTCAGGAGTCTTACAGCTTTAATGGTCATCAGCCTCCCAGGTTTTCTGAGGGCTGTTGCAATTTTAGTTCTGAAACCTCACATCTTGAGAAAACTGCATTTGTTTGTTCCTCTCCTGGCCATCCCTGACCGTCTGTGCCATGGTCACTGCTCTTGTCCTACTAGTTCTCATTTCTTGATTAGCATTTCCGATCTGTCCTTCTCAAACTTTTGTTTTTTACCTTTACTCCCACTCCACTCAACCATTTCTTTGTAGTGAGTCAAAATAAGAGTTCAAGGATACAAACTCAAGTGTTCAGCATATCACTTTTGCTTT
>NW_022196903.1:35814166-35815451 GCF_008632895.1 Mastomys coucha
CCCTGCATGCTCTTTGGTTGGTAGCTGTGTCTGAAAACCACCATGGCCCCAATTTGTTGACTGTGTAGGTCGTCTTGTGGTATCCCTGACCCCTCCACTCACTTCATCCTATCCCCCATTCTTTTACAAGACTCTCTGGGCTCCCTGAAGTTTGGTTGTGGCTCTCCACATCTCTTTTTCTCAACTGCTGGATGAATCCTCTCAGCAGATAGTTATACTAGGCTCCTGTCTGCAAACCAGCAGAGTATCAATAATAGTGTCAGTGGTTAGCTTTCTCACATTCGATGGGTCTCAATTTGGAGGCAGTCATTGTTGTCCATTCCCTCATTCTCTACACCATCTTTCTTCCTGTGTATTGTGTAGAAAGGATACATTGTTGATTGAAGGTTTGAGAGTGGTTGATGTCCCCTTCCCTCAACTGGAAGTCCTACCTGGCTGTAGGAATTTTTTATAAGCCCAGCTGCTAGGAGTCTCAGCTATTCACCTTAATAGACTCTCAGAAGCCAAAGATTCCAGGTGTTTGGCTAGTCCCAAAGATGCCCCTCACTGTTCTCTGTTCTTTCTCATATCCCTCTCTTGCTCCTTCCCCATACCTGATCACCATCCCTGTTTAACTCCTTACAACACTCTCCAACTAGTTACCTTCTCGATCTACTTCCAATGTATTTGATATTCCCTTTCTGAGTGAATCCCAAGCATCCTCTCTTGGGCCCTCCTTATTACTTAATATCTCTGGGTCTGTGGGTTGTAGCATTATTTTTTCTGTACAGTATGGCGAATGTCCACTTATAATGTATGCCTTTCTGGGTCTGTTTTACCTCACTCAAGATGACATTTTTCTAGTTCCACCAATTTGCCTTTAAATTTCAGGATGCCATTGTTTTTAATAGCTGAATAGTGTTCCGTTATAAAAACATACCCCATATTTTCTTTAACCGTTCTTCATTCAGTTCAGGGAGACCTAGGTTGTTTCCAGTTTCTGACTATTATGAATAAAGCTGGAACAAGTCTCCTTGTGGGATAGTGAGGCCTTTTTTGGGTATATAACCAGCAGTGATATAGCTGGGTCTTGGGGTAGAATTATTTCCAATTTTCTGAGAGGCCACCAACTAAATTTCCAATGTAGTTGTTCAACTTTCCACTCTACCAGCAATGAAGAAGTGTTCCTATTGCTCCACATCCAGTCCAGCATGTGCTATCATGTGAGATTTTTGGTCTTAGCCATTCTGGTGTAAATATGTGTACAATATAAACTATCAGAGTTGTTTTGATTTGCATTTCCCTG
>NW_022196903.1:35815462-35818134 GCF_008632895.1 Mastomys coucha
GCTTCTCCTTTGCATTACAGTGTGGAGATGGGAGATGCTTTGTAGTAGATAATGTGTGTCTGAAGTTTGCAGAATGTGCCAAATGGGACCGTGTTTCTATGTGATCCTTATAAGTCTCATAATGTGTGAGAATGGGGAGGGTTAGGTGGGGTCTGAACTGGAGCTCTTCTTCAGAGACCTGCTGTGAGGTCACACTGGGGTCAGACTGGTGCCTTCATTTCTGCTTTTAGGTTTCTGGCAGACCGGGAGACCTGGAACATTGATAAACAGTTCCTGTTGGGTCCTGCCTTCCTAGTCAGCCCTGTGTTGGAGCCTGTGAGTATGGAGGCCCTGGGCTGTATGACAGGAGTGTCAGGGGGTTTGGAGAGAGGAATCTTGAGTGATGGTTGCTTATTCTACTTACATCTTCTGGTAGTTCTGAGCTAAATTCTACATATAGTTGTTCTGTCTTTAAAGCTTTTAATGCCAGCCTAACAATTCTAGCTTTCAAGACAGTTGTGAGGAGGAATAACCTTGTCAAGTATTTAAGAATATAATCATTTTCTGGGAGCTTAAGCTCAAGCATGGAGAGTAAAGTGCAGAAAATGTAATGATTCATTACTTTCTGTTATTCTTAACTAAAGCTAACTGGAGAAACATGTACAGCAATATGTGTCACCTACTCTTTTTTTTTCTCTTTAATTTGTTCTCCTTTTCGGCGGTGAAAATATAATTATATATTACCTCCTCTCTTTGTGTCATTCGTTGATACTTATCCTCCTTCTACTGTACAGGGTCTTGAATGCAGTAAAATTAATTTACTTGTTCTGTGTATATTTTTTAAAAATAAAACAATTAGATAATTAATAGATCCTGCATCTTTTTAATCCTGAGTAATTTTCTTCTGCTGTATAGTCAACATTTCCTCATCTTTTCTCAATAGGGAGGAGACAAAAATATCTATAAGAGAATGGTGATTGTTTTTTGCTGAAGTCTTGTAACCCAAGGGGCATTTTTGAAATCATCTATTTTTCTGTAGGTTAATTTCTGTTGTTGGAAAAGGAGCATCCTTTTTGTCTCCATTAGAATGATGATGTGATTTTTTTCTAAATGGGTTAGCCTTATTATTATTTTACCTCTTCTCTAATGTATAATGGTCACCATGTCTTAGATAACTGAGTCCACTGCCCACACTTTCTGTGTTTTTTATTTCAGAATGCCAGAAATGTCTCTGCCTATTTCCCTAAAGCCCAGTGGTATGATTATTACACGGTAAGTGTTTCCTTATATTTATACAGTCCAGAAGCCGGTAGCACCCATTGTGTCTCGATGTGATAGATATCAATCTTAGTGCCACTTCTGGAAATCACCTTGTGTGGTCTTGGTTGGCCACTTTATCTTTGTGGACTGATTTCATTACTTCTGAGCATGAGCATTTGCACTTGATGCAATCCTTCTGAAGACACTAACAAAGCATCTCACTGGTGCCGGGCTGGCTAGGAATCTTCTATATGTGTGGGCCTACAGGTTTGTGTTAATATCATTACAGTGTGGAGACAACAGCAAATTCTTGAAGTCTTGCTACAGGATTTATTTTTGTTTATAGAGGTTCTTAATTGTAGAGATCTTTTCCTCTCTGCATTTTATTACAAACAAACTCTTTTGAGTTGGAGACTTGGCCCAATGTGGATACATAGTAGTGTATAAGCCTAATGACTAGAATTTGATTGAGAGTTTTCTTCTGATCTACTCAATAAATATATAAAAGTCAGTGTCTGAAAAAAAAAGTGGGAGTCTCTAGTTTGTCAGCTTAAGAATTGCTCTGTGTCTCCACCATAGATCAATAGTTATGAGACATATATAAATATATGAAATATATAGACACAAGTTTTAGAGCTTGGATGTCTGAGCTGTTTACATGAGCTTGCTGATGGGAAGCCTACAGAAGCTCTCTATGATGCATGTCTGAGCTAGCACAAGCTGAGAGTGCAGCTGAAATGTTTTTTTCTTCTAACCTATCCTGTCTTCACATTATGAGTAGTAGGATGTATCAGACACACAAAAGTCAGAGCATGTGTCAGCAATTTGGGTTACAACCCTAGTTGATTGCAGTGGATTTAGGTACAGGATGGGTGAGGAAGAACAGAACAGACTTCTTCCTCCTCAATGTCTTGGGAGCACCTAGTCACTCTTTCATGTTTTTTGCTATAGGCTAGTTCTGCCTACAGTGTGGGGATGCTCTAGGGCTTTCTTTGTTGTTAACAGTCAGTTTAAACGACTCATATTTTCTGTGTTTGAGTGTGTCTGTTGACTGCCCTATACCTTAACCATAAGACCTGCTGGGTATGTTGAAGGTGTCTGATATACGGTCTGGACTAGGATTAAATAGGGATAATCCCAGGGCACACAATTTACAAAGGTCCTGTATTGTAAATTTGCCCCTATCTACACATGACATTGAGAGCATAGATCATCTTGAAGCTTGTATCCTAGGTGTTTTGCTAATTTTTTTGTAGTGCTGCCCAGTTTAATGCATTTTTTTTTTGAGTTCTAGTTGTAGGAATGTGAATACACAGCCTTAGGAAGCTCAGCATGGAATCAGTAGCTAGTGTTTGATTGCCTTATGGACTGGCATATAAGTAAATGATTTCATGTACCAAATTTTAAAAGTGAAGAATGAAGGTTAATGAGGA
>NW_022196903.1:35818602-35829596 GCF_008632895.1 Mastomys coucha
TGGCACCAACACTAAGAAGACGGAGACCCTGCTGTATTTGAGGTAGTGCAGGAAGGTTTGAGGTCATGGACCAGGTCATGTGCACCACCTCACACAAGAAGGAGAAGAGAAAAGTTTGATTGATGATGAATATTTGGGTAGATTGTGATTAGGATATGTAAACAATCCTAGTTAGTAAAGTTAGTAAGCATTTCCAAAGAAGCAGGAGTCAGAAGTGTTAGTTATCTGGTAGATGTATGAGCAAGATAGAGTGAGAAGCAATGGCCAATCAGTGAACTCTTGGTGAAAGACAAGGTCTAGAATTGCCCCTGAAGAGAATGTTTCAGGAGGTAAGAAGGAGTAGCAACATTTTCCAAGGCCCCACCCCTAACTTGAAAACAGTTTAGAGTACGATTGTTTGGGATTCACATGAAGACATCATCAAGCCTATTGCAACCCTCCCATTTTTTCCCTGTGTTCCCCCAAAGCCTGGCATTTTCACAGGATCTTATTTATTCATATCCCAAAGGCTGCCCCCCTCTCCACATCACCCTCTCACAGAGACCTTCCCTCCTCCTACTCCTTTCCCTTTCTCTTCCCCTTCTACTATGAGAGGGTAGGACCCCTCCTGGATATACCCCACCTTGGCACATCATTTCTGTGCAGGAGTAGGCTCATTTTGTCCCACTGAGACTAGTCAAGACAGCCCTGTTTGGGAGCAGAATCCACAGTCAGAGTATAACTTTAGGGACAGCCTCTGTTCCAGTTGTTGCGGTGATCCACCTAGAGATTGTGCTTCACATCTTGTACAGATGTGCCATGGGCCTCCATCCAGCTCATGTATGTTCTTGGTTGGTGGCTCAGTATCTGAGAACTCCCAGGGATCAAGGTTATTTGACTCAGTTGGTTTTCCTATGGAGTTCCTATCTAACAGGATCTTAAACTTTAAATGCAGCAGCTTCAGCACAGCAGAGGGGCACAAAGTATGACAATGACCTTTGTTGAATGGCTGTGACCAGTTGGTTTGTGCTAGTCTGCTTGGGCACACTGTTTAGGGAGTTGTGCGTTCTTTCCCTTATCATCTCTTCTCCTGCCACAGGGTGCAAACATTAATTCAACAGGTTGGACAACCTTGCCAGCCCCTCTCGAACACATTAATCTTCATGTCCGAGGGGGCTACATCTTGCCATGGCAACAATCTGCCCTGAACACAAACTTAAGGTGAGTCAAGGCACTGGGGCTATTTTGCATACTGGTGAGCTCATTGCTTTTTGATGAAAAGCCACACTTACTTCAACCATGATTCTATAGTTCAAAGTAGTTTTCTAAACATGCTTTTATTTCTGCTCTATGTGCATTATGCTTTCCACAACTGGGCAATTTTTCCACATACGTTGACAGTGTGTGCTAAAGCAGCAGGTGGAGCGTAGTGAGAAAGGATATTTCTGCCCCACCTCTATCCATGTTTCTGTCTGTCTCTGTGTTTGTCTATGTCTCCCCCTCTGTCTGTGTGTATCTTTCTCCCTCCCGTGTGTGTGTGTGTGTGTGTGTGTGTGTGTGTGTTTGTGTGTGTGCATATGTGTGGGCATGCGTGCAGGTGAATGATCACTCTCTGCCCTATTATTTTTCTTGTCCTCTTGAGGATCTGTTGACTGAAAACTATACCCTGGTTGATTTTGAGAGAATTTCTTCCCTGTTTGACTTTAAACCCTTTCAGTTTTTAGGAGTCTGATAGCTTTGATGGTCATCAGCCTCCCAGCTTTTCTGAGGGCTGTTGCAATTTCGGTTCTGAACCTCCCCTCTTGAGAGAACTGCATTTGGTTGGTTCCTCTCCTGCCCATCCCTGACTGTCTGTGCCATGGTCACTGCTCTTGTCCAACTAGTTCTCATTTCTGGATTAGCGTTTCTGATCTGTTCATCTAAATCTTTTGTTTTTTACCTTTACTCCTACCCCACTCAGCCCTTTCTTTGTGACTAGTCAAAATAAGAGTTCAAGAAAACAAACTTAAGTGTTTAACATATCACTTTTGCTTTTTAACATTTTGGTCCAAAACTGTAGCCTAAACTTCTACTGAAGAGTTCCACATTGAAGCCAATGTTTTACTGAAAGAATTATTGTATTTATTTTAACAGACAAGAATTTGTTAGAAGGGTGTAACCTGTGTGCTTCTTTGACTATTCCTTTCTGCTTTAGTTATTTAAGTTGCAGAGTTTGAACAAAAGCTGTATAATCCAATGCTGATTTGTTTCTCCATCTCTTTTCAGTTTGAGGCTGTTCTGTACACTCATATCAACTTACCTTGGAAAAATGAAAGTTTTATTTTTCCCCATCCTTGAAATTTGAAATCCCTTATTAGTGAAAAGACCATAATGTAAAGACTATTGCTGTATACTAAACATGTTTTCTGTGCTAAGGAATTCTTTACTCAGAAACCGATAAAATATGGCTCACCTATGTAATGGTAACTCTGTATTGTGAGTAGAGACACTTTCACATATAGGGATGCCCGAGCATCTCCGTTTGAGACTCCCCTATTCTCACTGTCTGCACTGTGTAATGTCAATTCAGCACAGCATTCAGTATAGCTGATGTGGTGATTCTGATGCTCACACACTGGTTTCCTGTGTGGACATTTGTTGTTGAGATTTGGGATACTTTTATCTTGTGACAGCAATATTGGATAGAGTGTCTTTTAGAGTCTTTGCCTCTGTCTCTGAAGGAAAGCAGGCATCTGTGACTCGTACCTTTACCAATTTGAAATTTGGTGCCAATATTTCCCGTAATCCTTTGAGCTCTAAAGAATTGTTTCTTTCATAAATCTTGTTCCCCACAGTCGGAAGAAACCTCTTGGTCTTCTCATTGCTCTGGATGAGAATAAAGAAGCAAGAGGAGAGCTGTTCTGGGATGATGGCCAGTCAAAAGGTGAGTGCCTTGAGAGGGTGTGGCTGATGCAGATCTGCACCAGACTCTGTCCCTTCCCCTCTGCTGGTCATTCAGCTGTGGATGAAATCTTACCAGGCATCCTAGTATCAGATTTCAGACAAAACATTTACTTCTGGTTGTACTGATCAGAGGCTACTATTGACCAATAGAGGGAGGACATCTCTCAGTCTTTGTTTCTCTATCTCTTGTCTCACTTTCTGAAAGCTCTCTTTAATCAGCAATGTTTATCAACCTCTCAGCTAAGGGAGAGGGATTAAAATGTCAGGCAGCAGAGTTAGAGACAGACCCTGCTCCAATTGTTAGGGGACCCACAAAAAGGTCAAGTTTCATGTCTGCTACAAATGTGCAGGGGTTCTAAGTCCAACCCCTGCATGCTCTTTGGTTGGTAGCTGTGTCTGAAAACCACCATGGCCCCAATTTGTTGACTCTGTAGGTCGTCTTGTGGTATCCTTGACCCCTCCAACTCACTTCATCCTATCCCCCATTCTTTCACAAGACTCTCTGGGCTCCCTGAAGTTTTATTGTGGCTCTGTACATCTCTTTTTCTCAACTGTTGGATGAATCCTCTCAGCAGATAGGCTCCTGTCTGCAAACCAGCAGAGTATCAATAATAGTGTCAGTGGTTAGCTTTCTCACATTCGATGGGTCTCAATTTGGAGGCAGTCATTGTTGTCCATTCCCTCATTCTCTACACCATCTTTCTTCCTGTGTATTGTGTAGGAAGGATACATTGTTGATTGAAGGTTTGAGACTGGTTGAAGTCCCCTTCCCTCAACTGGAAGTCCTGCCTGTCTGTAGGAATTTTTTATAAGCCCAGCTGCAAGGAGTCTCAGCTAGTCACCCTAATGGACTCCCAGAAGCCAAAGATTCCAGGTCTTTGGCTAGTCCCAAAGATGCCCCTCACTGTTCTCTGTTTTTTCTCATATCCCTCTCTTGCTCCTTCCCCATACCTGATTACTATGCCTGTTCAACTCCTTGCAACACTTTCTACCTAGTTACCTTCTACATTTACTTCCAATGTATTAGATATTCCCTTTCTGAGTGAAACCCAAGCATCCTCTCTTGGGTCCTCTTTATTACTTAATTTCTCTGGGTCTGTGCATTGTAGCATGGTTTTTCTGTACAGTATGGCTATACTGTCCACTCATAATGTATGCCTTTCTGGGTCTGCTTTGCCTCAGTCGAGATGACATTTTTCTAGTTCCACCCTTTTGCCTGCAAGTTTCATGATGCCCTTGTTTTTAATAGCTGAATAGTGTTCCATTGTGTAAACATACACCACATTTTCTTTAACCATTCTTCATTCAGTTGAGGGAGACCTAGATTGTTTTCAGTTTCTGGCTTTTATGAATAAAGCTGGAGCATGTCTCCTTGTGGTATAGTGAGGACTTTTTTGGGTATATAACCAGCAGTGATATAGCTGGTTCTTGGAGTAGAATTATTTCTAATTTTCTGAGAAACCACCAACTAAATTTCCAATGTTGTTGTTCATGTTTCTACTCCACCAGAAATAGAGGAGTGTTCCCATTGATCTACATCCACTCTAGCATGTGCTATCATGTGATATTTTTCATCTTAGCCATTTAGGTGTATAATATGTGTATAATATAAACTATCAGAGTTGTTTTGATTTGTATTTTCCTGATGACTAAAGATAGTGAGCATTTCTGTTTGTGTCTAATTTGGTTTCATTAGTTCTAATTTCTTCAAATATATATTTATACATATATTTTTTAATATAAATATATATATTTATAAATATATATTTGAAGAAATTAGAACTAATGAAACCAAATTAGACACAAACAGAAATGCTCACTATCTTTAGTCATCAGGGAAATACAAATCAAAACAACTCTGATAGTTTATATTATGCACACACACACATATATGTTGTATTTGTCCTCTAAAACTCTTTGTAGGGAATATAGGGTAAAGTTTCTTTCACGATGGTCATGCAGTTTTGATTTTAAATATGACTACAAAATTAATGTCAAAAAATTATAAAATAAATTTATATAGCTATTATGAAGCATAGTGTAGACACTTCTGCACATGCAGAAAATACAACTACTACATAGCGTAGAAGTGCCATGTATAGGCATGTACCACCATCAAGAAATGAAAACAGTATGTCCCGACACTTGGCCTCTCATATTCACTGTGGCAGCATCTAGCAAAGATCCAGAAGCAGCCAGAGTATCTGGTGGATGAAGAGAAATGATGTGTGATCCACAGATTTGGTGAAGTGCTTGTAAGTCAGGAAAAGAACGAGGAATCAGTTTCATTTCTTAATTTAATGCTTTTTGTACCTATTCACTTTACATCCCCCTTTGGGTCACCCCCCACAATCATTCCTCCATCTTCCACTCTCACCTGAGTAGATGAGGTCCTCTGGGTATCCCCCACCCTGGCCCCTCAACTATCTGCAGAGTTAGGCTCATCTTCTGCCACTGAGGCCAGACAAGGCAGCCCAGCTAGAAGAACATAACCCACTTATAGGCAGAAGCTTTTGGGATAGCCCCCATGAGGAATCAGTTTTAAGTGGAAAGTGAAACTTGTCTTCTGTGGACACCAGGACAGTCTGACATTTCTTTCTTCTTTTAGATTCTGTGGCCCAAAACACTTACCTTTTCACTGAATTTTCTGCCACTCAAGTGAGTAGAATATTTTTTGTGAGTATTGTGTGGGATTTGTCTGAAAGTGACTATATATGTTCTGTATTTACAGTTTAGTTATCAATATTTGCTAGAGGCAAATAATTGCTATTTATGACTTAATTCATAATAATTATATGAGCTTTCTCATCAATTAGAAACAATAGTAATAAGGAAGCCAATCAACTATTATTGTAAGTGACAATTCTCTAAAAGTCTGAGAGTTTCCCCCACTCTCTCCATTGGCTTATGAAAGTAAGTTTGCATCCCCATCAACATGCTCTGAGAGACCTTCAGAGCAGCCCAGGGGTGTGGTCTAGGATAGAGTGTCTGTCTACCTAGGGAATCTACTTGTTCATAACTATTCATAATTATGCTTGGTATGTTTCAGAACCATTTGGATGTGACAGTTTCAAGTCCAAACTACAAGGATCCCAATAACTTAGAATTCCAGGAAATTAAAATCCTTGGAACACAGGAATTGCTCAATGTTACAGTGAAACAGAATGGGAATCTCCTTCAAATGTCCCCACAAGTCACTTACAATTCAAACCTAAAGGTAAGGATTGATTTTGTGAGGAGGCTTTCCATCAACCTCCATGAGGTCATGATGGTACTTCTTGCTAAGGTCACATGGGTTCCTGAAGGGCCAGAGCACATCTGAGGCCAGGTGAGGAGGTTAGAGTATTGGAGAAGGAAGGTCAAAACAGGGATGCTGGAGCCAACATGGCTCCAGGTTATTCCCATTCTTATTTTCTTCTCTCTTATTGTTTGTTTGTTTGTTTTCTTTCTAACTGAATGTAGGGACAGGATCCAAGGTAAGGACTCTGAAAGTTGATGGCTTTTGCTCTAAGGTGAAGGTAAAGAGACAGAGAGAGGGAGAGAGATCCTATGACTAAATTTTACAGGGCTTCTATTATTTAATTTTTACTATTCCTTTCCTTTTTGTATGCTTTATTAAGACATCAAATGTTCCCTATCATATGCATTTGTAAGAAATATTTTGTGGTAAAGGGTTGATGGTGCTAACTAACAAAGATGGTGATTAGAAGGTGGTATTCTCCAGATGTAATGGGACCCACTGTTTCTGTATGATTTGTCTTCCTTCCTCTACTTCCTTAGTCCTGTGAGGAACCTTTTACAAGTCAATTCTGATGACTTCTCCTGAGGCTCCTCATGGAACCCGAGTAGTACTGGATCCATACTGATTTGAAGATCTTTAAATTTTGGTTAATCTGTCAATTGAGACATTTTATTAAATTATATATTGATTACATTTGACATTTTGTTATGACAATACATAAATAGGATATATATTTTACTAAGTTACATATAAAGGATTATGTGTGTGTGTGTGTGTTTTTTTTTTGATGATATTTAACATATCATCAAAGAAACTACTTATTGTTTCAATCAGCCTGGTCAGAAATACAATTAACATAAATGGAAATATGTAAATGTATTAAGAAGGCTTCTAAACCAATATTGGTAAAATAACTGCTTTGGCCTTAATTGATGTCCAAAGCTTAAAGGAGTAGTTGAGGCCAGCTTTCTGGTGAAGGCATGGATGGAACACCACCTAGAAAGATAGTTTTATGGATATGGAGAGATGGCTAGGCAGGTAGGAGCACTGGCTGCTCTCTCTGAGATCTTGGTTTGATTCTTAACTCCCAAATGCCATCTCCCAAAAATCTGTAACTCCAGTTCCACAGGATCAATGCCACATCTGGCATCTGCAGTCACTGCACAAACATAATGCAATCAAATCACCCATATACATAAAAAATATTAGATTCAAAAAGTTGCAGTGTCAAGAGGTCTGAAGTAGAAAATTTTAAGTGTTTTGTAATTAAATTTTTAAAATTGTAAATTTGGTGTCAATGATTCCACACTTGAACTTTGTGATAAGTGAGGTCTATTTTCTCTCTGAATTGGAATAGGCTGAAAGGAAGCAGTCAGAATGCCTTATTCTAGGGAAAAGAAAAATGGAAAAAGTAAGCATAGAAAATAAAGAAAACAAGAGAGGTAAAGCTGAAGGGGAAGGCCCTTCAATCAAGAACAGAAACCCATTCTCAGTAAATGAACTCAAACGTACTTTTCTGGCCAGGCTTATGCTACAGTCATTAATTTTTTAACCATTATTGGATAAATCTCTTATTTAAAACAGAAGTACAGAGAAAATTACATTTGATATAAAGAAGATAGCTAGTAATGTATTCCAGAAAGGGCCTTGTTTTCCCAGAGAGTGTTGGTCTTGGAAATGGCGTTCAAGATGAGTTATTAGAATAACATCAAAGGACTCAGAAGTCTTAAATTATCAGTCTGTAACTCCATACCAGGCTTAGGATGTTGGAAATGGAAGTTTATATTTGATATTTCTCACTCCCCAAGCTTATACTTAATTGGTATATCTGAGATCAAAAATTTGAAGTAATTTGTGTAAGATTCCAGAGAACACTGAAACTATAGCCCAAACAACATTATACATGTGCTTTATAACCTAGGCACTCCACACCAAAGAGGGGCATGATATGGGGAGGTGATGAACAAGAAATAATAGCTTAATTTGCAAGGGGATGAAGAAATACTTATGACAAAATAAATGGTGGTCAAGTGGTCCATGGAGGGAAGGAAAAAGTTTGATCATTAGAGGTTTCTCTAGGTCTCTCTCTTTTGACAATGAAATATGGAAGGGTTTCATAGAATAGTTGCATTTTCCTATGTCACTGATGGTACCCTAACTACATATACAGTTATACACTCATATGCTGTAGTGTGATCTTTAAACTATTAAAAGCAGGGCATAAGGATAGTGTAAGAATAACATTTATACGTAATTTCCGTAAAAATATTACAGGTCTTGTAAGGCTTTTGTATTGAGGATGAATTTCCATTCTTTCAGGTTGCCACCATCACAAATATCCATCTCAAGCTGGGAGAAGCATATACAGTTGAGTGGGAAAATTGGAGAAGGGATGAGGAAAAAATAGATTGCTATCCAGATGAGCATGGTGTTTCCGAAGCAAACTGCACTGCCCGTGGCTGCATCTGGGAGGTAATCATGCTGAAGGTGTTCTTGTAAACTGAACACTATTGAAATAAAATATAGAATATTTTTATCATATCCCTGTAACCATAGGTTTATTTATATGCACAGAAAGTCTCCACATAAATTTTCTTTTATTGGTTGAGGAGTGGAATGTATTTACCATGTTGTTTTGAGACCAGTAATTTAAATTCATCCTTCCTTGAGTGTTATAGACATGAATGAATGTATTCATGGCTTTCTCTCCAGACAATTTGTCCCTTCTCCCTCTGTTTGATAACTCCATACCCTTGCTTATATAGGATACTGACTTCCTTTCCAGGTATCCAGCACTCCTGGGGTCCCTCATTGCTACTTTGCTAATGAGCTGTACTCAGTCAGCAATGTTCAATATGACTCACATGGGGCCACAGCTGACATCACCTTGAAGGCTTCTACTTATAGCAATGCCTTCCCGTCTACACCTGTGAATCAACTGCAACTGAAAGTGACTTACCACAAGAACGAAATGCTGCAGTTTAAGGTATGAGCTATCAGGTGTGGTCAGGGCCTCTCCAGTTCCACTGTTCTTTGCTGCTTTCTGTCACAAAATTCTGACAAAAACATTTCATTTCATAGCAAAATACTTTAGTGGATCATTCAAATGATGAGATCAATTAGATGTTCAATGCAATAGAGAGACCTCTGCTAATTGGAAATTGAGAAAATCTCTGTGCCTAAGGAAAATTGGTGTGAGAGAACACATGGAGAGGAAGCAGATGAGGCTAGTAGGAAGATAGGCAAGTTATGGCTGAGTTTGTTGTGGAATCAGAAAGGAGATGGGGACCAGTGAATGTGTTTGAAACTGAGATCATCTTGCTCATTTCTATGGACTACAAGAGGGAGATGCCCAAGGAATGAGTAACTTGTTGCTCAATTGCATGCATGTGTATGGATGGTAGTGATGATAACTGCAATGAGAAAACTGATCAGATTCGTGATTGACAATATAAGAGGAGGAGTATGATTTAGAAAAAACAATTGGAGACATCTTTGAAATACTCATGAAAGTAATTGCTTTTCCTTGCATGGTTTAATTAAACCAAAGGAGTAGGGATTGACTAGCTATATCCTGTTGTTAATTCACTTATTAAATTGTGAGGTGCTCCTAGACAGGGATTTGTCTGCCACCATGGTGGTATTGGAATCCCATACAGGCTGGTATAGATTGAGGTGTCAAATGCTTGTGGGAGAGTATCAGTGAGAGATTAAGGCAGAGAGCCCTCACCTATGGAGCCCTCAGAATCTGAGTTCCATCTCGACTTGAGCTCTGTGTCTTCCACTATGATTTGTTTTATGTGCGAGGCCACATCCTTGTGAAGTTGACTGTGTGTGTAGCCTCAAGTCCTTCTCATTAACCATTTAGCTAGACAGTAGTTCTCTCTACAGTGATTATATCTCTTAGCCCATGTTAACAATCTGAGATTTTGCTTTTGTTTTTTCTTTACCAGAACAGTTTGCTCTCATTTTTGTGCTTGGTTTACTGTGACAAAGCTTTTAAGATTCATCCTATATTTCTTTTTTTTCTAAATTATATGCTTTCTTTATTTACAATATTTCCCTTCCCAGGTCCCCTTACAAAAAATAAATAAATAAATTTAGTAAATAAAACAAAAAGTAAAACAATCCCATGTTCCCTTCCCTCTCCTCCTGCTCACCATCCCACCCCCTCCTGCTTACTGGCTCTGTCATTTTCCTACTCTGGAGCATAGAACCAAGGCCCTCTCCTCCCACTAATGATGACTTGGCCATCCTCTGCTATACGTATGCTGCTGGAACCATGAGTCCCCCATGTGAACCCTTGGTTGGACTTTTAGTCCCTGGAAGCTCTGTAAAACCAGATACACTCAAACTAATAGAAAACAATGTGGGTTAGAGCCTCGAGCAAATACACACAGGGGAAAATTTCCTGAACAGAACACCAATAGCTTCTTATGCTCTAAAATAATTGACAAATGGAACTTCATAAAATTATAAAGCTTCTGTAAGGCAAAAGACACTGTCAATAGGACAAAACAGCAACCAACGAATTGGGAAAAGATCTTTAGCAATCCTATATCTGATAGAGAGCTAATATCCAATTATAGAAAGAACTCAAGAAGTTAGACTCCAGAGAACCAAATAATCCTATTAAAAATAAGGTACAGAGCTAAACAAAGAGTTCTCAACTGATGAATACCAAATGGCTGAGAAGCACCTAAAGAAATGTTCAACATCCTTAGTCATCAAGGAAATGCAAGTCAAAACAACCCTGACATTCCACCTCACACCAGTCAGAATGGCTAGGATAAAAAAACTCAGGTGTCAGCAGATGCTGGAGAGGTTGTGG
>NW_022196903.1:35829961-35890858 GCF_008632895.1 Mastomys coucha
GCCCAAAATAATTTTCTTCTTTGTAACCAGAAACCTCTTTTTCCAGAATTTATATTAGCTCATCATATCTTTCAATTGTGCTGAGTTCTTGTCCACTATTTTCCATGATTCATGAGGGTTTCATGGTAATAACCTTGGCCAATAGGAACTAATTCCTATTTCCATGAATTATTATTGAACCAACAGTAAAATATGGATCCTTAATTACTTAGTTTATATTTCATTTTCAGCAGGAATTTTTGAAATCAAAATAGATTTTTTTCAACTCCATTTTTTCAGGTCCCTTACATTCATATGTAAAACCATATATCATGTGTATAAATCCCATACCAAATTCAGAATGAGGTTTGATGCTAATCACAATTTTGAAATGGATGAACAAATGTTCTAGAGACCAAAACAATGAGACCTGAACTCAGATTAAGCTATTACATTGGACAATGTTCTGTGGTAGGTTGATTAAGCCCTGTGTTGTAAAGTTAGAGAAGACAAAACTTAGAACATCCAGTCTTTGTCAAATATGCTCAGAGTATCCTGAGTATAAGAGTATTTCTAAAGTACTCTACTTGTGCAAAGTGTTTTTTTGATATGATAGATAACTGTGAATATTTACATTATTAATGTCATGCTTTGACAGATTTATATGTTGTGCAGTGATCTGTTAAGTATACTTAGGATATCTGGTGTTACAGTCCTCTAAAATTTTGTGAGGCAGGAATCCAAAATCTTCAAATGTCATTTTTAATTGTATGGTGCAATACCATGTAATGGCACACATTTGTCTTTACATGAAATGATTTCTTCCGGCCTAGATTTATGATCCCAACCATAATCGATATGAAGTCCCTGTCCCTCTGAACATCCCCAGTGCTCCATCCAGCACCCCTCAAGGCCGTCTCTATGATGTTGTCATCAAGGAGAATCCATTTGGGATTCAAATTCGCCGGAAGAGTACAGGCACTGTAATGTAAGTGGTTCCTGGTCTGAGTCTGTGTTACTGCTCTTCTAAGTATTCCTCACCAGCTCCATTCTCCTTGAAGCCATCCTGGCTCTAAGTATCATATTGCCTGTGTTCAGATCCATGTTGTATCAGTTACTTTCTATGGCTGTGATAAAAAACAAAACTAAATACAACAACAACAAACAGAAAAAATTCAAACAAACAAAAAAATATGGCCAAGAGAACATACAAAAGAGTTTGAGTTTATGGCTTCTGAGTGTCTGACTCTGATGGTGAAGAGGAAGCAGACAGAGATGTCAGCATAAAAGTTGAGAGTTTACATCTTGAACTGCAAAGAGGAAAAGAGTGCCCCACTGAGAACCAAGTATTCAAATACATGGAACTATGGGGGATATCTCATTCCAACCTCCACATCTGAGGAAGTGTGTTCTGTTTATAGAGGGAATCTTTAATACTGTAAGAGCAATTAGTAAGGCAGTTGCATGTATGAGTGTATTCATTATATAAGCCATCAGCTGGAGAATATTTATCAATTCTACCTGAGAGATTTCATTCCTATAACTAAGAGGATGAAGATGAGAGACAAGCCTGGGTAGAGATGGGCTTTAGAACAGGGTCAGCCTTGGAGTCTCCACAGGAGGCTCTCATGAGATGTAAGCAGCAAGAGAGCAATAGAGTGGGGTTGTACCCAGTGCTCATATCCTAGGCCTGGCTACATATAGAAAGAGGACCATCAGGGATCAAGAGCTTGGAGTGGATGTGGAGTATGCAGTAGGAATGTGATGAAATGATTTTACTTTCTACTGTGCATAACAGTAAAGGGAAGTATGGACACAGTGGATGAGAACAATCAATGGTGACTTAGAGATGATTGTGCCTACTGCCTATTTTGTTGGGTTGAGACTCTATATTTTCACTCTGGTGGGTGAAAATATAAGGGTATTTGGTCCTTACAAAGGCAGTGCCTAGAAACTACTAGGAAGCTGATTTTCCTTTGCAAAAAATGTTACTTTTCCTTTTGCAGCTGGGACTCTCAGCTCCTTGGCTTCACTTTCAATGACATGTTCATTCGCATCTCCACCCGCCTGCCCTCCACATACATCTATGGCTTTGGGGAAACTGAGCATACAACCTTCAAAATAGACATGAACTGGAATACATGGGGCATGTTTTCCAGGGATGAGCCTCCAGGGGTAAGTGTTTGTGGTCCTTGTTCTGTCCTCTCCATCCAGTCTGTGTCTTGTACTTCTTTACAGATGTCTATTTATTGTTCCCTTTTACTTTTAGGCAAACGGTCATATTTTTCTCCCTCTGTTTTTAACAGAAGCTGACTCAACTTAGAAATCTAATTTCTATGGAGTTTTTTCTCATGCATAAGTCTCCTAACATCTTTTTTTTTTGTTTCCATTATGACTCTCAGAACAAGAAGAATTCCTATGGTGTCCACCCTTACTACATGGGTCTGGAGGAGGATGGCAATGCCCATGGAGTCCTCTTGTTGAACAGCAATGCCATGGGTAGGATGACACCTCTGTCCTCTTATCGTGTGCCAATCATTTCTCAGTTTCTTTAGAATGTATCCAAAGTGGATATTGGGTGGAGTGTAATAATCTGACTTAGCTGTCTAAAAACCAAATTAATCTTTGTGGTTTCAGTTTTCCTTCTTATTGACCCTTTATATATATTTAATTTGTATGTGATTTACTGAACTTTTAATTTGCAATGCTGTTATAGTAAATATTTCATATTAATCAGAGGTTTCTACCCCAGCTTAGATCCTTTAGGTCCCAGATAAAAGATTTAAAACTTTATGTTTATAACTCTCTATATTTATTATATTTAATATATATTTATATTAATATATTTATATGTATCATATATGTAAATGTATTTTATATTTACAATTCTTTAATAAACACTAAAGCTGAGCAAACATCAACCCTCTATGGTTATTTTGTCTACTTTCCTGTCAATAACTCCGAGATATGACTTCCCAGATATAACCCTGGGCCATTTTTACTCCAAATGGCCAGTCCTCATGGCCAGTTCTCATGATCTCTTATCCTATGGCATCCTCTTTTCACCTTCTCTCTCTCCTTTTGTGGTCTCTGCCTCAGACCCCAAGCCTGGCAATCAAAACAATGCCTACCCCTCTTCTGCCCAGGTATATTCTGTAGGTATTTTTATTCAACCAATAGTTTTAAACTAAGTATCAAGGTTACATAGCATATGTATGTATCTCCTCATCCTTAGAGGAAACCAGGCCTTGGGGGCCAGGATTTAGCATTGTAATACATAGCAAAAGACCAAACCTCAATGCAATGCAGCTAGTGAAAGCTTTCATTTAACTTCTTTAATACTATATTGGACTACTTCCGAATATCTGTAGTCCATGTGTCATGATAGAAGAGAGAGAAAGGGGTGATTTCAGGGTCATTGCTCTCAACATACAGGATTTCAGCATGATGTCATTTTCTTGTGTTTTCAGATGTGACCTTCCAGCCCATGCCTGCCTTGACATACCGAACCATAGGGGGCATTCTGGACTTCTATGTGTTCTTAGGCCCAACTCCAGAGATTGTCACTCAGCAATACACAGAGGTAGGAAGAAATTTATTTATGAAATATGTTTGTGTGTGTGTTGTGTGTGTGTGTGTGTGTGTATACATACACTAATAATGTGTTCCAACTCTGCTATACAGGATTGCCATATAATGTGACTATCATATGGTACCTGAATTTATTGTTCTTTCTCAGAGGAAGATATGATATGGAATAATGGGAAACAGATATATTCCTATAAATATTAAAGTTATGCTTTCTCCAATTATTGCAGAGTAGCAGAATATTTGTGGTAACACGTTATGGGGATAGTATGGAGCTATGGTAGTGTGTTGGAGCCATGGTGTGGTAGAGCTATGGTAGTGGTGATGTTGATGGTGTGATGAGGGATGGTGGTACTGAAGGAAGTGCTAATATTATTAGTGAAAGGGATTGTGAGGATGGTGACTATTATTGTGGTAATGGGTGGTATGTAAATAGGACAATCGCTAATGAAAATGGTTGTCGCAGAGTGGATATTGGGTGGAGTGTAATAATCGGGTGCATGTTAGTGATGGGAGTGCTAGATGTGATTATACTTTTGGTAGTAATGGTGTTGGTGATGATGATTATGTCTGTGATAGCAATAGGAGTTATTACAGCAAAGACTCCATCATGACAACGTCATGATCGTTATAATGTGATGATAAAGATGATGATTGTATTGGCAGTGGTGGTGTGAGTCATGGCCATGGGGAATAATATCATTGTTAGTTACAACATCAACAAACATGAATGAAATATCTACTGCATCTATTTTTAATGCACATGAAGCATGTCATGTATACTATTACTTAGTCAAGTTCGATCCTATTATTATATCTTATTTACAGGTAAGGGAACAAGCATAGAAACATCACATATCTGTCAGGGTTCACACAGTCAGTAAAACTTAGAGGCTACATTCTAAGTCAGCTATTTTCCTCTGTGTTATATTTTAAATGTCTAAATTATATGTAAATTGTATATATGAAATAAATATGAATAAAATCAGGTTTTTCAGAATTCCTTAAAAGTATCCTCTGAGAAGTTTTCTGTAGAGTGTCCAGGGACGTCTGAAAAGTCCCCTACCCCAATACTTTCTGTATTTGAATTTGCTGTCTAAATTTAGGTAAAATATTCTGACTTTATATCCAACTTTCATCCAGCTTCTTCTCAAAAGTTCTAACATTCTGTCTGTTTTCTAGTTGATTGGTCGGCCTGTGATGGTACCTTACTGGTCCCTGGGATTCCAGCTGTGTCGCTATGGATATGAGAATGATGCTGAGATTGCCAACTTGTATGATGAGATGGTGGCTAAGAAGATCCCCTATGTATGTATTTGTTATACTGTCATGGTGTGCTGTCTCTGCAACCTCAAAGCTAACCAAATTTGTGTGGAGTCTGTTCATACTATAGTGTATCCATGCTCCTGAGGATCTTAGCATTGATGTCTTAGACTAAGACTGAAAAACTACTGTTAGCTCAAGGACTTTGGTCATAAGGTTCTTTTCATAACAATAAAAGATTTCTTCAATAGTACTTATTCTTAACTAAGAAGAATGAACCCAAGTAAAAAAATGAACCCAAATTAGTCAGACCATTGTAAAGAGTTGTTACGGCTTTAACATTCCCAGACCCCAAAGCACAGCTCTAATAAATGCAGTCTTTGGCTTCACTTCCAAGGAAATTCATGTGGAGTCATCCTCCCTCATTTGAGTGCAAGAGGCTTCCAATAGGCCTGAAAGGGGATCCTTTTTTTCATATTTAATCTATTTTGTCTATATATTGTTCTGTTCTTCATTTATTGTCATTAAAGCAAAGTAGGTAGGTAGTTAAATATATCATCTTAATGAGAAAATTGTGTCTGATTGCCCTCAGTATTGCTTTTCTACAGTTCTTGTATGGTTTTGCTTTGTGTTGCATTGACTTACAGCAGACTTAGTGCTCATGTCTTATGAGCACATAGCTACAGTTCCCATGATCAAGAGCCACTGATTCCAGGGGCAGCCTGCTGGGGGAAGTCACCATAACCATGCTCTACAACATCAGCTTTCAAAGCGCATGTTTTAATAGTGCTTTTATTTATATTTACAACAGTCCTTCCAGACAGGATTTATCATTCATCTTACTCTGTTTTCATGTTAGATAAATGTTAGTTTGGGTATTGGGTGAAGTCACATGAGAAAAAGAAAATGAAAACTATCCCAGAAACCAAACCCATAATATCACATCACTAGATTGGGACAGGGATATTCTCTTCTAGAGCCTGGACTGGCTCTACCATCAGCTGCTCTTCTTTGTGTCATCCCAGGATGTGCAGTACTCAGACATTGACTACATGGAGAGGCAGCTGGATTTCAAGCTGAGCCCCAAGTTCTCTGGGTTTCCAGCCCTGATCAATCGCATGAAGGCCAACGGGATGCGGGTCATCCTCATTCTGGTTAGTCCTTGTGTGAATGTGTGGGCTGTGAGTGGGACAATGGATGGACTTATGTGGGGATCACTTTAGGCTCTCTGACTTTTCCGGTTCTAGGAAAGAGATAGAAGTGTAATTAATATAAGTGTATTTCTTGGATCCATGGAAACTACAGTGCAAGTTGAAACTGGGGTATAACAACCCTTCAACCCTCACCACCACTCTGTCTTCCATTATAATTTCCCACCTGCACTGTGCTCTGATTTCAGGACCCAGCCATTTCTGGCAATGAGACAGAGCCCTACCCTGCCTTCACCCAGGGTGTGGAGAATGACGTCTTCATCAGATATCCCAATAAAGGAAGCATTGTCTGGGGAAAGGTATGAACTGGGTATTCATTGAGCAATTCTTATCCTGGGCCAGGAACTTGTTAACATGTTTGGAAATGTGGCTTTCACCTAGTCCATTTGGTCATTGGGGTTTTGGTTTTTATTTTACAGCCAATATTTACTGACAATAATTAAGAGCTTCATGGAATCTACTTCTCTATATAAGAATCTTACATGAAAACTGAAGTTGTAGGACTGTGGCTTATAGGAAACTCTGTGTATGAAAAGTTGTCTGAGGCATTTCTATTGATCTTTTCTGTTTCTGCTTACAGGTCTGGCCTGATTACCCTAATATCACTGTGGACCCGTCTTTAGACTGGGATAGTCAAGTGGAGGTAAAAGGCCCTTTGTAGTTTTTGCATATAGTCAGAATTATCTTGAATGGGAAGCCAGAGTTCTAGAAGTTCTCATTAGTGCTACTGAGCATGGTGATGACACTCTTGTGACATGTGTCCTTCCTGTCTTTCATATGCTGATGACCTCACACATTTTCTTCCTATTTATGTTTCATCTCCAATTGTGATGTCAATAATGTTGTTTTTAAGGTCTAAGACTCAGAGAATGTAAGTCATTTATTTGTCCATTGTTATTAAAGACATAGTGGTAACTTCAAGTCCACAATTGTCAGAATTCAGAGGTCCACAGCCTTTCAATTGGGCAATATCTCTAAGAGTTTTTTTTTTCTTTCTGAATTGTGTTTCTTATTGTTAAGATTGCTTTTTTTCTGTGGATGTCTCTTTTAAATAGTTTCCAACCTTTGTCTCTATCAATTATACATTTTTTCTATGTACATTTTCCCCCTACAGATAGTCTTCTCCACCTTCATACTTATAAATCCTGCCTCTGACTCCCTCTCTTCTATGGGTCTCAGTGTTGTTTTCAACCTCTTTAGTCTAGCACTGAATTATACATTTGCGTTCTTCTGGGAGCAAGTTCTTTTTTGTAAATGATCCAGATACACTAGGCTCTGAACCTGTTTCCCCCTGGGCTTTACTAGCATGTACTAGTTGCCTAAATGAATATGTGGTTCCTCCTGCTCCTGTTTGTATTCTGGCCCTTTTCTGGCCAAGATGCTTGCCCAACAGACTGGTGTGTATCTTGCTTGGTTTCTTCTCAATTGTTTGATTGTCTGATAATATCTGAGCAGGGTCCTTAGGGTGGGGTAGGAAACCCCTAGAGAACATGTACCTGACCTAACCTTTAGTCTTCTTCCATATTATTCTTTCCAGACAGGCATGTACTTGTGTGTGTGTGTTTCTCTTTTCCAACTTGCCTAGAGAATCGGGGAAGTCCAAGAAAAGCTCTGTTTATCTAGGACACCTAATCAGAGGTGACTAAGTGAAGAAGCTTGTGTCTCAATCAGTAATATAACTTACAATGTCTAAAAATTATATTAGGGTTAAGAATTAACCAGTTAAACATTGTTATGGGGACAAAGCACAGTAGTTGTAATTGCAGATTAGTCATACACAAAAGCCCAGAGCCACAATCTCTTTGGGAAACTATTCAAGTACAGATTTTAGCCAATGCTCAGGGTTTTCAGTGATGTAGGAGAAAACTGCAGTCACCAGCAATGGGGATGATAGGAATTAGGACCAATATCCATGCTTTCCACAGAGAAATTGGTTTTCAAAGCCAAGTTCAGTCCTGGAGAGGAAGTCATATATTCCATAGAGCTAATATGGCTGTGGGCCAAGAATTCAGACTTGAGATAGCTCCAGTAGGTAGAATTTTTATTAGTGCAAGCCAGTAATGTCTAGTTACTGGCTTTTGATCTCTGACCACCTTGATCCCTTGGAAATCAATAGTACTTGCTGTAGATAAAAAGTGAAATCTTCACACTTGGGACTGGATTTAATGGATATTAGACTGAACATCTTTATTTTCTGTTATAGTATATTCAGTAGAGGATAACAGAAACTGATTAGGGTATATTTCAACTATTGGTATAATTTATTTAAGCTCAATTTATGTTTGATTTATATTATTAACAAGAATCTGTATGAGTTTTGATCTGTTTTCCTGTTATCTTTCTTTCTTTTCTTTCTTCATTTCTATCTATCTACCATCTATCATTTACTGTATGATAAAACTTGAGAAAACTTTCCAGCCTCCTATGCTTTTCATCACTTCTCACAGAGGATCACTTGAATCTGACAATTCAGTCAAGCTCATGGGTACACAGTCCAGAGACATTCAATTACATTGGTTCTATGGGATTTAATTGTTGACATTAGTAGAGGTATCATTTCATCAATCATAGGATTGGCTATTAACTTATAACATCTATACTCCCTCAGCCTTTAAAGCAATGTGGACCCTAATCTTTAGGTCTCTGATAATCTGAGAATAATGTTGATAGCATAACTGGTGAATACTATGCAACATTGAATATGTAATGACCAGGAATCCTGAAGCTCTGATCTAGGTTTTTTTCTCAAAGAATTCTCATGCCTTAAATCAGGCTTGGTAAGAAGTACTTCAGTAAACATCACATAAAATATTTAGCCTATCCTAAGTGACTCTTGAGCATTTGAATAATCATAAGCAACATGTATCTTACAAGATCAGTTTTATGAGTTTGTTGAGGAAGAGATTACTGATGTCAGTCTGTCATTGCTGAGACATGTATGAAACAAACATACCAGCTAAGAAAGTTGTGAACAGAAGGCTTGTGACATCGAGGCTCAAACATTTAATGTTTAAGTGTAGATTTGGATCCAGAAAATACCTTTTGGTATTTTTGTAGTGCACTGTGGTAAACAATCCTAGGGCTAGTCATATAGGTGGACTCATGACATCAGAAAATGAAGACCCATTAAAGGGAGGACAAATACAATATGGCAAGTGTTGATAATAGAATAAATAAGGCAGAACCAGCTCTTTGGACAATGGTGGGTTATTTTTAGTGTACAGGTAAGGAACATCAAAGCTGTACATATATTAATAAAATACTGCCAGCCCAATTTCCCACTTGTATCCCATAAGGGATTCAGTTTAGGCTCAGATATAGATTATAACTCCTATTTATTCATATTAATTTTCTCTTCCCCCTCCAAACTATAAGTATCTCACCAACTGAGCTTGGTCTCTTGTCACGTAAAGATCTCTCTGTCTTGCATCCATTTCTCACAAAAAGATATACCAGAAAGCAATTCATCAAGATCCCCAGTGTAATGGACTCTTGCCTCTTTGAAGACCTCTGAATCCTGATGCCTTTTTGTTTACTTCAGAGCATTCCTCTTTTGTGTTGTGTCTAGACATTGGACCCTGTGTACTTGTAGCCCCCAGACTAAGTTTTCTTCTTATTGTTTCCACTCTGTTACTTTTGGCTCTCTGATTCTTAACAATTTGGCTCTCATAACATGATGAATAACATAGGGGAGGTCATTTATTAAAATATACCAAAGGCCATAACATCCTAAAATGAGTAACAGTGGAATGGTATATAAGATTTTATTGATACTTGTTGTTTCTGACTGGGATGAATTCATTGAAAAAAATCAATGAAAACTTATAATCATTTTAAAATTACTTCTCAGGTTCTAAGATAATTCTGGTAGACAGTACAAAGATCAATCTAAAAATACTAACCAAAGCTCTAGCTCTCTAAAGCTTTGAATGCAATTAAGGAGTAATACCCTGGATCCAATTCTCATATGAACCTTGGTTTTATTATTTGAGAGCAGATTAAGAGAAAGAGTGTGTGAAGCTTACTTCTCAAATCTTTTTACACTGATTAGCATAAAATGATAGTTTCTATCTGCTCTTTGAAATCATAAGTAACAGAGATATATAGGAGTCTGTCTGATATGAATTGTTAACCCTTTGCTCCAAGTGAAAAGTCTTTCTTTTTACCAATTTGGCATTCAGTACCAGAAATATGTCTTGCCTCTTTCTTATACATTCTCACTGGCTTCTTCTTTCTCTCTGGAGAGTCATTAGGAAATGGGGGTCAACTTGAGGATTAGGAATCTATAACATGAAATAGTGAGTTCAGAGTATTGATATGAAGAAGTAAAGCAGTCTGCAGATCATTATGAATATTAGGAAGGAAGTTATGTAGTTTACGCTCATTTATCTTCCCATGTAATATTTCTAAAATATGCTGAGAATATATTATTCTAGCTACCACTGTTTACCACCACATAGTACAAAAGTTTATTTGAGCTACATTCTTAGGAAGTATTTGCTGTCCAATGTGTTCATTTCTGATAGGTAAATTTTGTTACTTTTGTAGCAATACCGAGCTTATGTGGCCTTCCCAGACTTTTTCCGTAATTCAACTGCCACGTGGTGGAAAAAGGAGATTAAAGAACTCCACAGCAACACACAGGATCCTGCAAAGAGCTTAAAGTTTGATGGCCTGTGGATTGTAAGTGTGCATGTGTATACATGGATAGGTGTGAGTGTATATATGAGTGATTGTGAGAATTTTTTGTACAGTCCAGAGGATGGTAATCATTCAAAAAGACTGTGGGTGTACTACTCTGTACTTCGTCTGACAGAGGCTGGGGCAGTTTTGATCCTCTTTAGTCCTTAGGACCTCTGAAATACCTACTGCAAAGCTTTGGTGATGGTTACTGAAAAGTTTTCAGAAGCTTGCTGACCTGGAGGGTTAGTTTTACTTTCTAGCAAGCCCCACCCCCCCAATCCCACAGAAGATGATGGTTCTCCCTGGGAAGCATCTATCGGGATCACTAGAGGTTGGATGCTTTATTCATTACCTCCGTGTCTCTGAGTAGATGTAAGTATCTTTATATGTAAACCAATCTCTGACATTTGTAGGATATGAATGAACCTTCCAGCTTTGTGAACGGGGCAGTTCCTTCCGGCTGCAGTGATGCTACCCTGAACCGCCCTCCCTATATGCCACGTAAGGACCCTGAGTTTTCTCTACCAGCTGAACAATGGCTGGAAAGATCTACTCTGTTGGAGCCTAGCAGCTAGAAATTCCTGTCCTCACCACTAAGGACAGGTCCTCACTGATGATGTAGTATACTGGAATCACAAACAAAAGTGTGTGTGTGTGTGTGTGTGTGTGTGTGTGTGTGTGTGTGTGTGTGTGTATGTGTGTGTGTGTATGCTTGTGTGTGCTCAAAAACTTAGACCTCTGGACAAATTACAAGAGTCTGTACAGAAGATATCCAACAGTGGTAATATCTGTAAGGGATTCTAACAGATAAATTTGCTAGTTCTTCATATTTATGATTATTTAGAAGAGGCTTCCCATTCTCAGGAAGTCAAGGAAATTTAGAGTTGTAGTACTTATATATTAGTTTTATAAGTTATTCTATGAGTTGTGTAACCTTCCATAGGTTATGTGATACTTCTGAATCTCAATTTTCTGTGCTAAGATTCAGAAAACTCTATATCAGGGATACAATTCTTACAAGAATTATAGGAAACAATTTGTACATTAAAAATCCAGTTGAGAGTTGTTCCAGAGTTTGTGGTAACTTGCATGCTTTCCTATACGACCAATTTCTCCAGCGGACTTGGTGTTGAAAACACCCACAGGAATGTTGCAGTTCAGTGCTGACCACTGATCTCATGCTCTTAGGGAGAAGGATACACCCAGGGGTTGTCATGTTAGTCTTATGATACAGATTTTAGAATACAGAAAAGAGGCCAGCAATGAGAAGATTCAGAACTGCCTTTCATTCTTAAATCCTCCCTCAGATTTGGAAGCCAGGGACAGGGGCCTGAGCAGTAAGACCCTGTGCATGGAGGGCGAGCACATCCTTCCAGATGGTACCCAGGTGCGGCACTATGATGTACACAACCTGTATGGGTGGTCCCAGACCAGACCCACCTACGAGTAAGTGACACACTTTTCTGCAGTTGGCATTATCAGTGGGGATGCCCCATCACTGGTGTAACTCCCT
This sequence comes from Mastomys coucha, assembly GCF_008632895.1. Taxonomy (NCBI): domain Eukaryota; kingdom Metazoa; phylum Chordata; class Mammalia; order Rodentia; family Muridae; genus Mastomys; species Mastomys coucha. The sequence goes on from NW_022196903.1 coordinate 35,842,199, forward strand.
TGTATTTTCTTCTATTTTCTATTTGAGAGAGTAAGAAGAATTTAGTGGTTAATTGTCTAGAACAATGGTTCTCAACCTTCCTAATGCTGTGACCCTTTAATACAGTTCCCCGTGTTGTAGTGACTCCCCAACCATAACATTATTTTCATTGATACCATAACATTATTTTCATTGATACTTCATAATTATATTTTTACTACTGTTAGGAGTTGCAATATAAATATCTCATATTTCTGATGGTCTTGGGTGACCCCTGTAAAATGGTCCTTCAAACCCCAAAGGGGTTGTGACTCACAAGTTGAGATCTACTGATATAGAAAGTCTTATTTCTTAACTAAAGAGGGCTTCTGCATGGAGACAGATCTTTCGTTACGACTGAGAAATCAGGTTTAAATATGGCAGTGTCTCATCACTGAGAAATTAATTGTCCTTTTGAGGATCATATGCATAGGTACAGAAAAAATTATGCATTGTACCTGGTGATGTGATAACAATAGTTATGAGACAAAAGGAAAACAGAGTACTATAATCTATTTTCTTTTAAGAGTGAATCATATCTACTGAGACTTTTAGCTATTCTTCTTATATGATCTTAGGGTAGCTTACTGAATTAGCACAGTCCTACTTGGTGACCTCAATGAATCATACAACTTATATGATTTAAGTCTAGTAAGGGAATTTATCCTTTAGCTCACCACTTATAGAAAACCAAGCACTGAATGGATAAATAGATAGATCTTGTGATTGGTTAATATTTGGGGCAGTGGGTTTACCACAGGATGAAGTTGTTAGCTGACTACTGGGAAAAAGCATTAGAACTATTGTCTCATCAGCCATCAGGACCCTAAGCCCTAGGGCTCCAGAGAACGTGATCTGGGTCCTTCCTGTCCTACCTTCAACTTACCTCCCTATTTTCCCAACCAGAGCTGTGCAGGAGGTGACAGGAGAGAGAGGGATTGTCATCACCCGCTCCACATTCCCCTCTTCTGGACGCTGGGGAGGACACTGGCTGGGAGACAACACAGCTGCCTGGGACCAGCTGGGGAAATCCATCATTGGTATGTGGGCTGTGCCCAAGGGTTTTTGCAGGCAGTGATGGGAGTAGGATCCTTGGTGAAGGGGGAGGACAAGGCAGAGAATGTCCTGTCCTGATCCTGCTGCATCTCTCATTGCAGGCATGATGGATTTCAGCCTCTTTGGTATATCCTATGTAAGTGTGTTTTGCATGTTCCTCTTCCCCATGAAGGTGGCAGTACCTTTTAGAAGACACCAAGAGCTGACTTTGTTCCATGTTGTTTCAGACTGGGTCAGACATCTGTGGGTTCTTTAACGATGCTGAGTTTGAGATGTGTGTTCGCTGGATGCAGCTGGGTGCCTTTTACCCCTTCTCCAGGAACCATAACACCATCGGGACCAGGGTATGATGTCAGCTTCTTATCTGCCACTGAAATGCCACCTTGGTTTCTGAGAGCATTCCTGTTGTCTGTGTTCCTTGGGGAAATCTTCAAAGACATTAAGCTTTCATTCCTATGATGCATATTCTTCAGTATTATTTGATGATTCTTTATATTTAGAAAGAATTTTCTTTATGTCTCATAAGAATATTTTATGGAGTCATTTTCATGAAAAAGCTGTGGCTGTTTTTCAACTACTAAGAATATTCTTGAGTCTAGTTGTGTAGAAATATTTGGGATAAGCTTTCAGTGACCCTAAGTCCCTTGAGAGATAACAGCTGGATTCTGAACACTCTTTTCCTGTAGAGACAAGACCCTGTATCCTGGAATAAAACCTTCGAGGATATTTCCAGAGGTGTGCTGGAGACCAGATACCTCCTGTTGCCATATCTCTACACCTTGATGTACAAGGCTCACATGGAGGGCAGCACAGTTGTACGGCCTCTTCTCCATGAGTAAGTTTCAAGCAGGAATTCTGTTGACCAACTGGATGACTCATTCAACCAGCTGGGTGGGCATCAATGCAACAATTCTTTTAACAACTGAAACAACAAATGAAACAATATTCAACAATTGAAACCATCAGCCCCTTTTCTTCTTGGCTCTCTAAGCAGAGAGAATACTTTATTCCCTCTTATAACTGAATTTTATACATACCACAGATCTTGGATAGGACTTTTTTTTAACAAAATAAGTTTTTAAATGATAAGAAATAAAATACCATAATTTCCTCTTTATTGGGACATGCAGAAAACATCTTATCTTTTATAATTTATGTTTACAAATGCAACAATATCACTAAAGTGTGTGTTTTATGGATGAGTTTGGGGGATGAGGCCTATCCTTATATTTAATGCTGTGCTGACGAGGGATAGAGCTATTTTATAGAGATAATATGGCCAAATTCCTTCTGAGGTTTGGTAGAAGTGACTTATAGGGACTGTGGTCTATATGACTTGATTAAAATATAATAGAGATGCTGATGGGCTCAGCGGCATTTCTGGCTTGAGTTCAGACTTGAGGATTTCTTCAGGATCTTAGGCTGAGGATTTATTGGGATCTGATTGTGACACTTTGATTTCCATTTTTAGGTTTGTGTCAGACCGGGAGACCTGGAATATAGACAAACAGTTCCTGTTGGGCCCAGCCTTCCTAGTCAGCCCCGTGCTGGAGCCTGTGAGTATGGAGGCCTCTGAGAGTAGAAGGACCATAGCTGTCAGGCTGGGTAATCATAGAGAGGAGAAGGCCTGTATGTTGGGGATTCACCTTTTCCATTTTTTTCTTTCTTATAACTGAGCCAAGAAATATTAAATGTCTTACTGGCAATTGAGGTGAAACTAGGATACCCATTATGTCCTGGAGCAGAGCATGCTATCCTCTCATAGTAGAAAGGTTTACCACTGATTCTAATAGCTTGGACTCAGAGACATATCCTCATATGAGTGCTCTTCACATGTGTCTCCTCTTTTCTTTATGTTGCCTCTCTACTATGGGCAAGGTGGAGACAGAAAGTTCTGTCTTTTCAGTTATGGAAAAAACTGTAACAACTCCTTTTTCCTCCACTCATCCTGGTTCCACCAATTTTTCTTAGAACTGTGAAGAGTCAGCCCTAAATTCTGGCAACTTTCTTAGCAAAATTAACCACTTAAGTGACCTTCCTCAAGTTATCTCTGAAGTTACCCTAACAATTCTGCTCCACAGGACAGTGAAGAAGATAAATAACTTTGTGTTGTATTTGAGGATATAAGCTTTCCCTTGTGTAGTATAGGGGGCTTGGAGTTAGGTGGTGACTGTAGAAAAAGAATTTAAGCAAGCAGTCAATCTTCTCACCATTAAAATAAAATTTGTTGGGTGAACTGGTATATAGCAGTGTGTGCATCTCATAGCTCTTTCTTATGCAAGGGAACTTGAAAGCAGCTAAAATCTTTTTTATTTTAAACATCCTTTGAGAATGGTTGGGTTTCTAGTTAAAGACTGGTTGTTTAATATTACTCAAATCTTATATACCTAGAATTTTTTCTTTTGCTCCTTAGCCAAATGTGAGTGTTTTTCTCTCTAGATAGGAACTAGGGTGTTTTTTTTTTATTATTATTATAAGGAAATGGTCATTCAAGTTGTACAATCCAAGAGACATTTGTGAGGGGTATTAATAAAAAGAAAAAACTTTCCATGTAAAGAGAGTAGGATGAAGTGGCCTTCCTGTTATTGCTGATTTCAAGAGAGTGAGACTCAAGGCTAACTTCTTTCTATGTGTATTGTTTTCTCTCTCCTAGACCACAGTTCTACTACTGACACCTTGCTTGTGTTTAATTACAGAATGCCAGGACGGTTGCAGCATATTTTCCCAGAGCCCGCTGGTATGACTACTACACGGTAAGGTTTCTAAATGTTTATACAACCTGACAACCATACAGTACATTTTTTTTTGTATCTGACAGATCTCACACCAAGTACTTGCCATGTGCAGTTGTTTTGCACAAACCATTTACTTCTTGTGGTGGATATTTTCTCATCTTCTAAAGTGGGGTTAGAGCAAGACCAGAGAGCTGACATGACATAGAAATCCTCTCAGTCAGTGCCTGCCTCATTTTATCTTCCTGTGTGACATTACTAAGCACAATGGGATTAGTCACTTCTTGAAAATGTATCATAAACTAATTTTTGCTTCTAGTATAGAGGCTTTTGCTTCTGTATATTTATAAACATATGCTTCTATAATATAGATTAGTGGTTCTCACCCTTCCTAATGTTGCACTCATTAATACAGTTCATCATGTCTTGGTGACCCACAACCATAAAATTATTTTCATTGCTACTTCACAACTGTAATTTTGCTAGTGTTATGAATTATAATGTAAACATCCGTGTTTTCTGATGGTCTCAGTTGCCCCCTATGAAAAGGTCATTTGACTCCCAAAGGGTTCATGACCCACAGGAAAAGAACTATTGGTATAGATACTCTTGAAAAGGTCTTCTAAATCATTATGTAGTAAATAAGCCCTCAAGTACATGTCCAAACAATACATGTTCACTTATAAAGGAAGCCACAGGGGCTCTCTGTTGCAGATATCTGGGCCATAATGATAATATGAGAGAAGCTGACAGGGAAGGGTATCCAGAAGATTCTTCAGAGGTGACATACATAAGACAGAGCTTAATTCTTAGGGGAGAATTAAAAGATAGGAGCATCCTTGTCCTCTAACTAGCCCATCTCTCCTGAGCAGGAAGAGCAGAAGCAGAGCCTGCCCTAGCCTCTCTCATTCAAGGACATTGCAATGGATCTGGGTCAAAATTTAGCAAGGAGCTTCTCTGTCCTAGGAGAACTAAATTGTTTTCTTTCTTCTTGGTTGTTAGCTAGCTTCTCTTACAGGTGGACATACACTAAGAGTCAACTTTCAGTCTGGCATGAGGGCCTTGGAGGAAGAATGTAGCTATTTCCCTTAAGTGGCCTTCACATGGTCTTGAATTTGCATGTTGATTTTAACAGTACTGTATTTTAACAGTCTTTCTGAATGTTTCAGGACTTCTACTAGGGCTAAACAGGAAGACACCTGAGATAGATAGCTTAAGGGAGGCTCTCACTGGAAAGGAGGCCCTGCTTTTGCTTAGACCTGAACTTGAGAGTGGAGATGCCTTAAAGTCTATACCCTAGGCATTTTAGTAGACTATTGGAGTCATAGCTTTGCTGAAATGAAAAACTCTCTGCTAAGTTCTAGGATTTATAATGTTAGGTACGTTTCCATTTGGAGTTAACGCCATAATGATGTGTTAATATTTGATCTTCAAATATTTTTATGGAAATACAATGTAGAGTCTGGAGATCTAGTACCACTATCCCCTAGTGGGCAGAAACAGTGCTGCTTAACATTTAAAAAGGCCATGAAAAAACTGCTGAGTACCATACCCCAAGCCTATAGTTCCAGCTTCTTGGTAGGCTGTGGCAAGGGAATTGCTTGAGTCCACCAATTCTGGGCTGTGGTATGCTATACTTATTGAATGTCCCAGGAAATTTGGTATGGTATGCTGACTTTCTTGGAACAGAGGATACCAGGTTGCCTAGAACAGATGCACCATTCCAAGTCAGGAAAAAGCACAGTATAGCCTCATAACAGATAATTATTTGATCCAAACTATTAATGGTATCAACACCAAGAATCCTTGCCATAGTTGAGAAATATAGGACATGAGATTTCTGACTCAAGTCACAGTACAACTCTCACATGTGAAGCAGGATTCATTTCACATGAGGCAAGATAAGAGTTAGCAAATGAGAATGATAAAGATGCCACATGAGGCAAGGTAAAGATGTCAGACGAGACAGATATATTCAAAGATAAAGACATAGAAACAAATCTTTTGGATGCTTTCTATGGAGCAATTGGATGCAGAATGTATAGATGGTATGTGCTGAATGGTGGGGACCAGAAGACAAGTTCAGGAGGTGGTTGGGATTTCTGCTGAATGCGCTGCTTGGGATGGGTGCATCTCTCATCATCTCCCTTTTGCCTACAGGGTGTAGCTATCAATGCAAAGGGAGAATGGAAGACCTTGCAAGCTCCTCTTGAGTACATTAATCTTCATATTCGTGGGGGCTACATTCTGCCCTGGCAGGAACCTGCCATGAACACGCAGTCAAGGTGAGTGGGGGATGGGGTGAAACTAGGGTTCTGCTTTGCGTAGTAGTAAGCTTACCCTTGTGTGGAGAAGACTCCTCATCCCTTGAGTAAAACTCTGAAGTCTGAAAATATTTACACTTAATTTTCTCTTTTGTATGATTATATTTGGGCTTTTTTAAAACTCTGAACTCTAAACAACTTTTATGAACTTGTTATAGATCAGTGTGTGTGAAACTGCAGATTAGAAGTGACATTTGCCATAATATAAGTTAAAATGAGGGTAGTAATAATTTATAGTTCTGGAACCTTCAACCAATTACTGGGAAGTGATACCTGAGGCTGATTTACCTTAAAAAATACTTAAGAGAACTTGTTGTGAGTTTATAAGAAAGCCATCAGTTACTAGTCTCAAGTAAATTCTTGCTGGAATCCGTAGACTGTGCCAGTAGTAAGAACTATGTTTCATGATTTTCTATTTTTCTGTTGCCAATGAGAAAATGAGTGGAGACTCACCATCATCTCCATTCTATGGATGATGAGGACATGGAGGTATAATTAAGCTATGTGAAGGAAAAGGTTGGAAATTGCTCACTGAAATCCATGTGGACCTGATATCACACCTCAAGAATTGATCCATTTGTCCTCCACGTGGTTTAGATAATGGATCATGAAAGAGGTTTACAGTCTCAGGAAAGGAGCCTGAAGGAAGCCAGCTATGTGCTTTTAGTTTGAGAGCCTAACTGGAAAGGAACCCTGGATGCTTTGGTGATGTCATTCATTTAGGACATGCAATGGTCCAGCTATTTCTACATGCATATAGAGCTGCTGCTCAGCGTCTTCTCATATGAGAACCCACTCTCCACTCCAGGAAGAACTTCATTTTGCTCCTTTGTTCCTGTGAAACCTGTTGGCTTGTAACTGTGACTGTGTTTTAAGCTAATCTTCTCCCCATTCTCACCACAGCCGTCAGAAGTTGATGGGCCTCAGGGCTACGTTGAATGATGAGGGACTTGCTGAAGGCTGGCTCTTCTGGGATGATGGGAAAAGAATCAGTAAGTAGGGGATAGCTGGAATTCCTGACCATATCATGGGTGAGATTCTTGATTATCTTAAATTCCTGCCTTTCTGCTGAGAAAAACTTTCATGAGATTTATGCCGTTCTACAACTACATGATTGAGACAATGCTAAATGTACTGTTTATGGGAGGGACTTTCCATCATGAGTTTATGGGAGTTAGTAACTTCTTTGGAGGACAACTCAAGTACTCTTTACGACACAGTAGAATTTTTAGTCACAAGGAGCTTCTGCTGCTCAATACAGCTGTAGGCACAGGTGTCTAATGAACACTCAAAATGTCACCAGAAGAGCATCCAAGAAACTGAAGTTTATTTAATTTATATTCCTTTAAATTTATACAGCTAAGTTTTTATTGTGCCTTCTGCTATGGACAGCACAGTTTTAGAAGCCAGTAGTTCCCATAGGAGTAAGGAGTAAATGAGGAAGAACTCAGCACTGGGGGAGGCAGAGGAAGCCCTGAGAGGAGCTGATTCCTAGCAAGTTGACTTTTTCATTACCTCTACCACATTACCAAACACCATGTTTTCCCAGAAATTTTCTTTTATGTTTTCTCAAGATCACATTCAAAACCACCCATTATCACTCAAAACAAAACAAGGCAGGAGTCCCAGTGTGGACTTCTTTACATGTATGGATGTGTGTTTCTAGCAAAAAGAATCTGGAAATTCTGAGATGGCTAGGGAGATTTGGGGCTATTTGTAGATTGTAAGAAAAATGACTTAAAGTGGGATTGGGTGGTTTTTATATGAGCTAGCTCTCAGTCATGTGCATCTGTATCCTCATTTCAAAAGTCCATGTCCATTTGGGGCTGGGTTTAGAACCTGACTAACTTCCATAGAGAAAGCATCCATTGCATAAGCAAACTTATTGTAATGAAGAAAGAAAAACAAAAAACCAAAACAACAAAAGTAACCCCAACTGCCAGCTAAGAAAGTCGGCAATTTGAAGCCTATAACACAGACCCAGCTCACATCTGACCCTTTGTCTGTTTGCAGATATCGATCAGTACTACTTGGCCAGGTTTTCTGTCAGCCAGGTGAGTGTGATTGAAACCAAAAAGGAAGTGTAGGCTTCTGCTGTCTTGGCAGAATAGTGGATCTCATAAGGGTGCTACGTATGTACTTCCTAGATTTCTTTATTGCTCATCTTTTTCCTTCCTTCAAACCTCACAGGGAAGTATCTTATGCTCCCTAGAAATGTTTGAACCTACTCTAGTAGCTGTTTTCAATGCACCATTGTACAGCTGGGTAATCTTTCTATGTAATCTAGCTCTCTTTCCTGTGCTGTCTCTAAATGCTCTTCATACGCTGTGACCTTTCCATGTGTAGAATATATATTTCCTGATATTTGAAACTTGTAACTTAGAGGTAAAGGCTATCCTTAAACTAGAACATTACCCTAGAGACTGGGCTGATGCTTGCAAAGTGGACAGGGCAGAGCAGCAGGGTACATGGAACCAACGTCATGGCTTTCACATTCTGAGAACATAAGATATTGACTCAGGCTGTCTCATAAATGACTTACGTTTATGCCCAAAACAAAATTGAACTTATTTTGATATTTTTTTCTTTTCTGTTTTATTTTCAATTTGGCAGAATACATTGCAGACACATGTAATGCATAACAATTACATCACTGGCACAGCACCCTTGTATTTAGGCTACATTGACATCTGGGGATTGAGCACTTCTTCCATTACCAGTGTGAAGATCTCTTGGAACAATGTTAATGAAGAAGTCATCTCTCACTACGACCCCACAACCCAGGTTTGTAACCATTGGAAAGCCCAGTGGTATTTCCCAAGCCTTGGATGCTTTGTGCAATGCTCCTCCAGCCACTGTGTTCAGTGTCATCTGTGGGCAGTAGGGAGATAAAGCAAAAACAAGTTTGTCATTTGGAATTGAAAATCTCATTGGTGACTTTCCACATCTATCATCTTGCCTGAAAACCTTAGTGACACTTGTTCCTCATTCTGTCTCAGAAACCAAATTCTCCAATAGCTAAAACTACAATATTTTGTCAAATTTCAGGCATTATCAACTACTCTGAAAAGAGCTGGATCACTCCTGAAAGTGTAATATAGAAGGAACAAAAAAAGAAAGAAAAGAAAAGAGTAAGAAAGGAAAAGAGAAAAGGAAAGAAAAGAAAATGATAAAACAATGAAACAATTTTTTCTTACTTTTTTTCAATTTAAATTTATGGAAACTCTTGGAAATTTCCAGAGGCTTAGAGTTTTATCTCAATATTTTAATATTTTAAATGATATTATGGAGGAAAATGTTAGGTAGAGATACATAATTACTCTGTATCAAAGAAAACTTGAACATAAAGAGGTATTACAATAGCTTAACCTCATGAGTTGGAGATTAATATCATTTTTTATTGGCTCTTTCAGAATCTTATACTATATACCCTTTCTCCCAACTTTTCACAAATGAATCCACCCTGCCCTACCCACCCAACTTTTGTGTCTTATCTATGCATCAATGTATATATTATGCATTTATGTATAATTGATGTATGTATATATGTTTCTCTATGTATCTATCATCTATGATCCATCTATTTGTTATCTATCTATCTATCTCATTGTGTATTTCATAGTTTTTGAACATGTAGCCTTCTATTGGAACATGGTAAACTTACCATTTTATTAATGATCATGTTCACCCCTCTTCCCTATCTCCTCCTAGAACCTCCTCTACCTCCCTAACCACCCAACATCATGTTTTCTTTCTCATTCTGTTTTTTTAACCCATTGAGTTAAGTTTGTGTGGGTCAACTAGTACTGGGCATTGAGCTTGACTGGAATGGTGTCACAGCTATATGTGATATAATACTTATTTTAAAAGATTTCCAATTCTACATAAAGTAAAATAAACAGATCCTAAGAGTTAAATAATTCTTACACTTTTGTCTGACATTTTCTCTCAGATCACTAAACACATATTAGACATTAGTATTTTTAACCCAATGTTTTCTTGATCTTATTATAAACTCCTTCCTGAGGCATTCTTTGAATGGTTTGTAGCTTATACATTCACAGCACTAGTGTTAACAATGATGTTTCCCACTATGTAGACAACAGGAATCATTCTATGGTATGTGTACAGCTTGCAGTAATTCAAAAATTGTTTATTACAGACATTTTATCATCCTATGAATGCTAAAATTAGAAACTCAGGATTCATATATTTCAGTCCCAAGACCTGTTATTTTGTGCTGTGGTAAATGGAAACAGTTCTTCTCATGGTGTTCTCTCTCTCTCTCTCTCTCTCTCTCTCTCTCTCTCTCTCTCTCTCTCTCTGTGTGTGTGTGTGTGTGTGTGTGTGTGTGTGTGTGTGTTCTAAATGTGAACAATTTATGATTTCTTGGCCTGAGGAAAAAGATTTCTTCAATTTTATAATTTTAAAGTGTTTCTTTTTCTAACAAGATCTCTTAAAGAACTTTCCCTTATTCTGTTGTGAACTTATTTATGGACAAGTTAAAACTTTCTCACATGATGAGGCTTCTGTAAAGTGTTTGCCATAAGAAAGCAGAAATATTAGACTTCCCAGGCAGTGAGCGAGTGCTCTTAGGAGACTGCAGAAGAGAGGAAAACAGGGCACATTTTTTAGCTTGCCTGTGTTCTTGTTCTCAGTGGTTGTGCATGGAATCATTCCTATCACAGAATAATCATTCCACTCTAAGAATTAGGAATCCTCTTCAGCTGAAAACAAAATAGTTGGCACCAAGGCCATGTGGCTCAATGACTTGTACCCTGTTTGTTTGTGTACAGAAAATTTAGATAACAAATGTTCAATACATTTCTTTTTTGTTTGTTCCAACAGATATTAAGTGTCAATGTGGCAGACAAAAAAATCAGCCTGCATGCTTTCAAGTCACTGACATGGAACTCTTCATAATTTTTAAAGCAAGATACTATGAACAGATTTATATTGCTTATACTTCATAGTGATATAATAATTGTATATCATCAATTGTTTCATTACCAGTATGGCTAGGATATTTTATGGTTTTATTTTGTTATTTTTTTGTGTGTCTATATGACTCCCAAAGTTACTATCTCTACTGTATCTATATAATTAGTGTGGTATATATGGTTCATCACATGACATTCATTGAAAGCATGAAGATGAAAGTGATTCATGTTGAAGTGTGTGTGTGTGTGTGTGTGTGTGTGTGTGTGTGTGTGTGTGTGTGTAGGGGATTCAAATGTTTTCCTAAAGATACAGCAGAAATATTGTCATGGCAGCTCCTATTTAAAGTTAAGCAACTCTTAAGAAGTATGCAGGAGGAACTTCTGCAAGGTGGTCTGGGGGAGGAGACCAATATACTGAGAGTATAATGGAGGATGAAGGAAAAGAACAGAGAAGGAAGGAATCATGAAAGATGTGAAGCAAAGGTAGGCAACAGCAAGAGTAACAGTCATCCTCTGGAGGGAGCCTTGTGTGGGGCGGGGGGAAGGGGAGAAGGAGTCACCTCACTGGAAGGAGAATAGTGGGTTGGAGAAATTATTAACATTCGGGAAGGCTGTGGGGAGATTTAAGTAGAGAGAGCTAAAGGAAGGCATTGATGTATAAAATAAGTTGTTTTATAGAGGTGTGATTTAAAGTGTATAAATCTTATTTGTTGACCATATCATGTACATAACAACAGTTTACATAAACGTCTATGATTTACATGCCACAGAAAAATAAAGCAATGAATTTGAAAGACATTCTCAGTGTTGTCATGTTTGTTCTTGGGGACTTCACTTTGGCATTAGGCTTCCTGGTGTTCAGAAGACTTACCTGAGCTTGTCTCTCTTGTTTGCTGTGCCATGAGAGCTCCTGCAGTCTGGTAAAGGAAGAGATTATGGTTTCTAATCAGCCACCTTGCCATACAACTTGGTAATGACTTTCTCACAAGCTAGGAATATTGTCTAAGAATAATAGCACTTACTGTAGTGGGTAATCTATCAACCATGACAAAAACAAAACAGGAGCTACATCTGTATTGATTAAATCATTACTTAAAATTTATATAAAGAAATATATAGCTGGGCTGTCAAGATGACTCAGAGAGGGGTGACACTTGCCACATGATCTGAATTCAGTCCTCAGAACCCATAAAGGTGGAAGGAGTAAACAAACTCAACGAAGTTATCTTCTATCCTCCAAATGTATGGCATGGCAAACATGACTTGGAAGAAAAATAATAAAAATAATGAAAATTAAAATAAAAAGAAAGCATGTAGAAAGCTCAAATGGGATATTTAACCTTAGTGTTTCTTTTTGAAAATACAATTTGTGTCAGATGGGAATGCATGTTTCCTCACATCTTCCATTTTGTACTGAAAAGCTATTTTGTCGCTGTTTACATTCCCAGGTAACAGCATCCACAGAATTAATGTGATAACTACTAAAATGAGGCATCATGCATGAGGGACTGAAATAAATATGGAACTAGTGAAATATGGGCAGACATTCATAAGAACCATTTGATTTAAAAGGAAAGAATAAAATTGATAACTCCCTATGATTAGTGCAAAGAGGCTACAAGGCCATGGATCACTTAATAATTTATAAATATCCCATGTTGTCAATGAAAGAGTGTTGACTCCAGTTGTCCTTAGTGAGGAGTTTCCTGATTGGATGATACTAAGCACATGTCAGCTTATGAGGCATGGGATGTTGGGAGCATTTGAGGTGTCAGGGGTCCCACTGATGACCTATGGGATGCTTCCTAATGTGTTAAAACACTGGAAGAATGTTTTTAACTGCATATGGTAAAATATCAACCACCACAAAGGAAACATTACAAAAAATATGTGCAGAATACTCTACGTGCCAGTGTCTCCTGTCTCTTGAATTCAGTATTGACTCTTTAAATATTGTATACACTTATGGTATACAACATAATATTTTGATATTTGAGTACAATATAAAATAGCTAAGTAAAGAATAGATATCTCAATGTCATACCTTTATCCTTCTTTGTGGTGACAATACTTAAAATCTGCGCTCAGAAATGCTTAAGCATAAAATGTGTTTTTGATCTCTAGTAGTTACCCATCAAGGACATATAAAGTTCCCATATCAAATTAGGGATGTTCTTAGCAGTTCTGGAAAAATATCAGGGAAGATGCTATGCCTGTGATCTCCTTGGTTTCTGTCTAGGGAAGAGCTGCATCTCTGAGTGTAGGTCTGGACTCAGTAGTTCGGCTCACTAGTTAGACATTTTATGTTACTTTCATTCAAGTGAGGAACAATCTCTAGATGGAGTCAGGAGACTTGGTTAAATTACTTTTTCTCTCCAGGACAAAGTCTTATATTTTCAAAATGGTGGTGATACCTGTGAAGTTGTATAACACCTCTTTTAGTTCCTTAGGGTGGTTTTATGATAGATTCAGTATTTTTTATTCCCTACTCATTTGAATAATGAAAAAATATATATACATGTTTTTTGGTAATATTTTTATTATTTTGAAATTTGACATCATGAGCTCCAAGCACAGTCTCTTCCCGGTTCTCCCAGGTCTGTTCCCCCAACATTGTGATTCTCCCCCACAAAACAAAAAGAAGAAAAAGAAAAACCAAGAAAGCAAGCAAGCAGACTAAAAAACATGTCCAATCTGTGTTAAACTCCTGTTGGCCAGCCCCTTGAAGAAAACAGTCCCCTCAACAAAAAATCCTGACAGAGGTTATCAATTGTGGAAGGCTACACCTCAATTTTTAAGAGTTCTCTTCAGTAACTTTCTGTCTAGGCTGTTACTTTTTTAGGAAATGGTGAGGTAGAGTAGGGGCAGGGGTTGTTACAGAAGTCTTACATGTCTCTCTTTTTCAACTGTCAGTCTGTAGTCATCAATACCATGGCAAGTCACTTCCTTGCCCTTTACAATTAGCGGGATGATGAGATATGGGCTTTCACATGATTTCTTGAGACAGCATGGACTACAGACATCCATCTACATGGTCTTCAATGTCAGCATGTACCATGGATCTCAGCATAGTCTCAGGTAATAGTACAGATCATGGGCATCAACAGAGCCCTTTGCTGTAGTAGGAACATGGGCCCAGACATAGCCCTCAACTACTCCACAGACCTGGATATCAGCATAACATCAGGTGGTAGTCCAGATCCAGGACATCTGTATAGCCTTTGGTGGTACCTCATGCCAGGGGCACCAACATGTCTCCTGGCTGCTATAGAACTTCAACATCCACATTAACTCTGGGGTTCAACACAGTCTAGAGCAGCAGGCCACAGATACCAAAGTGGCCTCCAGGGGCAGCACATACCATAGAGGACTTTTGAAGAGGTCTAATACAGAAAATGTCCTATTTAGCTTTTTGGATTACGTGTCAATGATCAGAACAGGGGCTGAGGGACACATGATACCATCCTGTTGGCCTAACTTGGCGTCACATTCCCCCATCCACAAACTTCTCTCACACCTCTCACTGAAGTTACGTCTCCAGCTTTGCCTTTACTGCTCAGCCACCATTCTGTTCCTCAAATTTTCCCGCTTCTTTATCAAATATTTGTCATAGTGGAATTAGAAGCAGCAGTGCCAATCTATATTGAAGAATGGGATCCTTCACACACTCCAGGAGCTCACAGATTGGGTAGACTGATTCAAAGTGCTAGATCTGGGCCCAGATGATAGCTGAGTTGGTCAGCTGGTGGTAGGTCCATAAGCCTATTTTCCAGCAAAGCCCCCATCCATAAATATTTTTCTCAGTTAGTTTTCCATTGCTATGACAAAACTCCATGGCCAAGGCTACTTATAGAAGAAATGATTTAATGTGGATTAAAGTTCTAGAGAGTGAGAGAACATGGAATGCCATGGGCTTTTGAAGCCTCAATCCCAGTGATGTACCTCAATATGGTCACACTTTTTAATCCTTCTCAAACTGTTCCATCATCTGGGGACCAAGAATTCAAACATATAAGACTTTGTTGACTATTCCAATTCTAACCACCACATTATATATCTATACAGCTTTGCTTATGTCTCTATATATTCATGTGTCATGAATTCTCAGACAGTTTGGAATTAGGAATTACACTCCTAAAAATTATTAATACTGACAAAAAATTTATTCACTAGATTACATTTCTATATATCTCTTCAATGAGGCATGGGAGTGTGAACAATAGGAGGATAATAGAGCGGTAATATTAGAGTACAATATATACCTACACATGTATAAGTTTATGTGTGTGAGAGAGGGGAGATATATGTGTGTGTGTGTGTTAAAATGAAACCATGTGAAGATATATGTGAAGATATCACAGTGAAATCCCGAATTTGTGTGTGTGTGTGTATGTATGTGTGTATATATATATATACACACACGTACATATATATGCATATATGTATATATATATATGAAGATGTCAAGGTGAAATATATTATATGAATATGTAAAGATGTTACAATGAAACCCATTATGTTATACAATAAATATATTGTTAACAAAACATAATTTCACCAAATAAGATACTTAGGAGACTATCACAATTTTATACTTTCTCAAATCTCTTTAAAATCTACTGCACTAGATGGGTTCTCATACCACAATTCTAAATTTTTTATATCACATGATAAGGTCTATGAAAACATTGGGAGTACATGAAGAACAGTATATCATCCTCTTTCATGTACCATGACCAAACTGCTTGAAAAAAAAAAAAAAACAATGGATATACTCTAGCTTACTCTAGCTTAGAATTGTGGAGATACTTCCAATTCATCATGGTAGGGAAAGGCATAACAAATTTATACCAGTGTGAACAGGAAGAGACATCGTGTGGGAGAGAGTACAGGCTGATAGTGGATACCACACTAGAAGGACTGTCTTCCCTGACCTATTCTTGTCAGCCTGCCCCCAATTCCAAAAGGCTCCATGATCCTCAAATTATTGCCAAAAACCTGGGACTGGGGATTCAAAACATGAGTCTTTTAGGGCCATTATAGATGCAAAACATAACAAACATTCAAAAAAATATTTTCTTGATATCTCTATGAAAAAAGTTTGCCTCAAATTCGTCTTGAAGATGTTTCAGGGACTCCAGAGTTTGACTTGAGAACTACCTCCAGTAGAGCTTTGGCCACCTGAGGCTACCCCAGGCAAACTGACTCATGGACTTCCTCCTTCAGTTACTGGACAGCTAGTAAGCAACACGACCTTATTTTCTGGCATATTTCCTTTCCAAATCACAAGATTTTGATTTACTTTTTAAAAAAATAACTATCTTAGTTTCTTTTTGTATTGCTGTGATAAAATGCTCTGACACAATCAACTTAAGGAAGGTTTTGTTTTGGCTATAGTTCATCAAGGAAGGACAAAGTGACAAGAGCTTAAGTAAGCCTGTCCCTTAGTGTCCACAGTCAGGAAGTTAAGAATGATAAGAATTTGTACTCAGCTATCTTCCTCCCCTTTAGAGGGTACAGAATACAAGCCTAAGGAATGACGCAATTCACTTTTACTGTGGACCTTCCAACCAAACTAACACAACCAATATAATTCCTCAGAGGCATGATTATAGCCTTAAGAATTATTCAGTCACTCACAGAACTCCCTGGATGCTTGTCTCCTTGTCTCCATTATACATCCTGGTAAGTTGACAATTACCATGATCATAATAAGTTAGTCGGAAAAAAAATTAAAAAATCCTAAACCTTTTTCACTTCAGGAAGAAATTTATTTCTTCTTTTACTAATGTCACATTCAAGGCCTTATGTATGAACAAAGCCAAGGTTGTGCTGTCCTTGGTGGATATGATCAGTTTCACTAACACTCATTACTCTTGTCTTTCCAGCTGAATTATTGAGAGACTTGCATTGGCTTTGGGGGATGATGCATTTCTGACCTGATGATTTCCAACCACGAGCTGACCTCTACAAACCACTTGATACATACCCAAAGCTAACTTCACTCTGGCTTGCCAACTGACAACAGTGAGATGCCAAATTCCTTGCTTGTCTCTTCCCTACAAAATGTTCTATTAGTTTTTCATGAATCAACTCAGTATATGATCCAATTTCTTCTACCAGCTAATTATCAAACTGAAAGATGAATTTTGTTCATTTGTTATTGGTAACTGCGTTTTAGATTAGTGTAGGTTTATGTGTCACCATGTCAACATGACTAATGTTACAAACATGAACTTTGGGGAGTTAAGAGGGACAATAAAAAAAATGGCAGGAAGTTTTGTAGCAATAAATCTTTGGCCAGTGTATCTTCCCAATTTGAAATGAGGCGTCGGTGTGTTTTTCCTCTAACAAAGGCTATCTTATACTGAAACAAATATAAGGCCAATGTCTTCCTTCATGAAAATGCAAAATTCTTTTTTTCTCTTTCTTTTTTAAATTGTTTTTAAATTTTTAAATTTTTTTACTAGATATTTTCTTTATTTCCATGTCATATGATATCTCCTTTTCCAGTTTCCCCTCCAAAAAAAAAATTTTAAAAAATAAAATAAAAACAAAAACAAAAACAAAAAACCCTGTTCCCTCCACGCTCCCCCTGCTCACCAACCTACCCTCTCCCACTTCCTGGCCCTGGCACTCCCCTTCACTGGGGCATAGAACCTTCACAGGGCCAAGGGCCTCTCTCCTCCCGATGATGACGATTGACTAGGCCATCCTCTGGTACATATGCAGCTGGAGCTATTAGTCCCACCATGTGTACTCTTTGGTTGATGGTTTAGTCCCTGGGAGCTCTGAGGGTACAAGTTAGTTCATATTGTTATTTGTCCTAAGGGGCTGCAAACCCTCCAGCACCTTGGGTCCTTTCTCTAACTCCTTCATTGGGGACCCTGTCCAATGAATGGCCGTGAGTATCTACTTCTGTATTTGTTGGGTACTGTCAGAGCCTCTCAGGAGACAGCTATATCAAGCTCCTGTCATCCCGTACTTGCTGGCATCCACAATAATTTCTAGATTTGATGATTGAATATGGAAAGGATTCCCAGATGGAGCAGTCTCTGGATCGTCCATCCTTCAGTCTTTGTTCCATAGTTTGTCTCTGCAACTCCTTCCATGGATGTATTGTTCCCCCTTCTAAGAAGGAGCTAAGTATCCACACTTTGGTCTTCCTTCTTCTTGAGTTTCTTGTGGTTTGTGGATTGTATTTTGGGTATCCAATCTTCTGGGCTAATATCCACTTATCAGAGAGTGCATACCAAGTGTGTTCTTTTGTGATGGGGTTACCTCTCTCAGGATGATATCCTCCAGATCCATCCATTTCCCTAAGAATTTCATAAAATCATTGTTTTTAATAGCTGAGTAGTACTCCATTGTGTACATGTACCACATTTCCTGTATCCATTCCTCTGTTGAGGGACATCCGGGTTGTTTTCAGTTTCTGGCTATTATAAATAAGGCTGTTATGAACATAATGGAGCATGTGTCTTTATTACATGTTGGAGCATCTTCTGATATATGCCCAGGAGTTGTATAGTTGGGTCCTCTGGTAGAACTATGTCCAATTTCTGGAGGAACCGCCAAACTGATTTCCAGAGTGCTTGTACCATTTTGCAATTCTATCAGCAATGAAGGAGTGTTCCTTTCTCCACAACCTCGCCAGCATCTGCTGTCACCTGAGTTTTTTTTATCATACTAGCCATTCTGACTGGTTTGAGGTAGAATGTCAGGATTGTTTTGATTTGCATTTCCCTGATGACTAAGGATGTTGAACATTTCTTTAGGTGCTTCTCAGCCATTCGGTATTCGTCAGTTGAGAATTCTTTGTTTAGCTCTGTACCCTATTTTTAAATAGGGTTATTTGGTTCTTTGGAGTCTAACTTCTTGAGTTCTTTTGTAGAACAATTTTTAAATGTTCTTAGCTATTGCAGGTATGAGAAGTATCCACCAGATGTGTTTTACCTACTACTTCATGGTTATTTAGTTTTTTTGATTATTTAGAATGATTATGAGATAGGGGAATGCTGGAGAGGTGGCTCAGTTGTTAAGAACACTTATTGCTCTTGTGGAGGATCCAGGTTTGGTTATGAGCATCCATACAGTGGCTAACAAATATCTGTACATAACTTTAGGGGAAGTGAATCGTCTTCTGTCCTCTATGGCAGCAATTCTCAATCTGTGGGTTGAGACCACTTGGGGGTAGGGGTGAATGACTGTCACAGGAATTGCCTAAGGCCATTGGAAAAATGCAGATATTTTAATTATGATTTATAATAGTAACAAAATTACAGTATGAAGTAACAATGAATATATGTTTGGGGTCACTAGCAATGAGGAACTATATTAAAGGGTTGCAGCATTAGGAAGGTTAAGAACCACGATTCTATGGGAACCTAGCATATGCTCAGTCCACATACATGCATGCAGGTAAAACAGTCACAGACATAAAATAAATAAATATGTAAAAATTTAAATAATCATGGAGAAAGAATATTTGATTTAATGATTTAGTGAAAGAATGAATGCAAACAAATTTTGGGAGACAAAAATAAAGACAGAGACAATGTGATACAGCATAAGCAATTTATTTTATTTTATTTTTAGTTAGTCAACTAATGGCTAGATAATAACAAAAAACTAGTGGTATGTTATAGACTTCAAGCACTGGATATAACCATGTGAAAGACGGAGACTTCCTTCTTTTGAACATTGTGTTATGTGCAGAGTACTGAGCACAACATGATGCAACGTAATCAGATGTGAATAAAAGCCAAAGAAGGGACAATCACTGGAACAAACAAACCAACAAGCGAAACCCTAACTTTCCCCCTCGTGTGTATTTTTTTTTTAATACTAGCCTCATTGGTTGACATTCACAAGTGCCTGGCCCTATCTGTATGATGAAACAACACACAGAAATATACTATATAGATCATTTTTTATTAGATGTTTTCTTTATTTACATGTCATACAATATCTCCTTTCCCAGGTTCCCCTCCAAAAAAAAATTAAAATAAAATAATAAAACAAAAACAAATCCCTGTTCCCTCCCCCGTCTTCCTCCTCACCACCCCACCCTCTCCTGCGGACTGAGTACAGGGTCCCCAATGAAGAAACTAGAGAAAGGACCCAAGGAGCTGAAGGGTTTGCGGCCCCTTAGGATGAACAACAATATGAACTACCTAGTACCCTCAGAGCTCCCAGGGACTAAACCACCAACCAAAGAGTATACATGGTGGGACTCATAGCTCCAGCAGCATGTGTATAGCAGAGTATGGTGAAGTCACTTGTCAATGGGAGGAGAGGTCCTTGGCCCTGGGAAGGTTCTATTCCCTATGTATCAAGTGTCTCTGTCTCCCTCTCACAGAGCGTGTGAGGACTCTTTTACTGTCTGCTGGGAAACACACACCTGCCCTCTAATTGCTCTCAATTATATAGGGCTGTAAATCAATTGTGGCAGAAGTTGGCTCTATTAGCCTTGTTACCTTTGCTCAGTGCTCCATATGAGTCACAGAGGGACAGACACGGGAAAGAAAACGACAAGACGGCAATGAGGTAAGTACCCGGAGTACATGGGATTCTTTATTTTTATATTTTTTTTCACTCTTGTCCTGTTATTTAGATAATCACAATATCCTTTTGGACCTTGTATTTTCTTCTGTTCATAAAGGATGAAAAATGATGGTGAGATATAGGATGGAGAGATGGGGTATATGTCTGTATGCTGCATGTACCTGTGTGTGCATGCCTTTGTATGTAATATGTGTATGTGTAGGCAAAGGTCTAATGTAAGCTGTACCTCTTACAGTGGGAGAAATGATGGAAAGAAAACAACTGGAATCCTTGTGGAAGTCAGTCTAGCGTGGCAGGGATTCTGAGGAAGGTGAATGTGTTCCAGTTTAAGGAATTTTAATTAGAGAAGAATTTCTGCCTCTGTGAATCCCTTCACATCTTCCCTCTACCTAGATGACAATAGCTATTGTGTCAGGGTGATGAGAGGGTCCCCAAGATTTCTGAGCTACTGTGTATAATCTTGGCCTTCAGGAAGATTAAGGAGACCTTGAAGTGGCACCTGCTTCTATTTTGTAGAGGCTGGAAACAAAAGAGAAATAATACTTGGAGAAGGCTAGTCAATGGCCTGTGTGTTTGCCTTGATATTGCCCATGAGCTGTGTGCTTAAGAAACGAAGTCAGGAATTATAAGTGTAGGTGGTGGGTCTCTCAGACTTTTCATGGCCTTAAATCCCACCTTTAGAGGTTTTTTTTTATTTAGGCCTTAACAATCACTAGTCTGGGTGATGTGGACAAAGTACTCAAAGTACTTGCCTCAGATTTAATTCTAATCATGTTTACAGAATTATTTTTTTAATGAAATGGGAATCATGATGATTGTCTACTTAAACTCTTGCATAGACTTTATGATAGTATAAGGATAAAAATTTTCTCTTTTTTTTCTTACTGGTGTTTGGTGTGTGTGTATACATGCTTGCATGTATGTAACTGCACATGTGATGTGTTCATGAATGTGCTTGTGCTCCAGCCTGCATTTGGATGCTCAAGGCTGATATCAGAAAACATTTTTTACCTACTCAAATTTGTTATTCATTAGAGTCAGGATCTTTCTGTCAAACTCAAGAGTTTGCCTATATAGCTAGTCTTGCTAGCCAGCTTGCTCTGTGGGTCTCTACATTTCCATGGTGGAATTATAGGAGAGCCAGCATGTCAATCTCTCTTTTACTGTGTTCTCAGGATTTGGAATCTGGTCCACTTGTTTGAGAGTCAAGTACCTTGATGGCTCAGCTACACCCCAGGCCAATATAATTCCTATGCAATGGAGACTAAACCTTTTCAGTAATTTAGTAGCAGATAGTTAACCAATGGGTTTAGGTTACTAAGAATAGTTAACCCTTTCAAATTCATTCCCTCACCCTTGGTTTCTCTGAGAGCTAAAGTTTTTCCTTAAACTTCTTTTGGCAAATTATTTGTTTGTTATTGCCCTTCATTCTTCTTTTTTTTTTTCTTGAAATGTTACCTACTAACTCAAATGTTACCTTAATTAAAAATTGAATTACCTACTTCTATGAAAATATTTCTGTAGAGGTTAATAGAATTATCCTAGAGGACAGGAGTAAAGAAAAATGTGAAGTCCAGCCATCCATTGAACTGAGTACAGGATCCCCAGTAAAGGAGTTAGAGAAAGGACTAATGGAGCTGAGGGGTTTGCAGCCCCTTAGGACGAACAACAATATGAACTAACTAGTACCCTCAGAGCTCTCAGGGTCTCAACTACCAACCAAGGACTGCACATGGAGGGGTCTGATTATTCTGGCACCATGTGTATAGTAGAGGATTGCAAATTCGATCATCAATAGGAGGAGAGGACCTCGGCCCTGTGAAGGTTCTGTGCCCCAGTGTAGGAGAATGCCAGGGCCAATAAGTGGGAGAGGGTGGGGTGGCAGGCATGGGGAGGGGGGAGGCAACAGGGGTTGTTTTTGTTGTTTCTGTTTGTTTCTTTGTTTTTTGGAGGGGAAACCGTGAAAGGAGAAATTTACATGTAAATAAAGAAAATATCTAATTAAAAAAATTGTGAAGTCAGAGAAAAGGCAAAATTAAGACAAAAATTAAATGCAAATGCTTGCTTTTTTATGTTGATTTTTTTATTCTCATTGCCTAAGTGGTGGCTTACTGTTTGAGAACACAGGAAAAAGGATGAGCAACTGGGCAGAGGAAGAGTCACAAAGACTTTGGTCATGAGGTTAATGCATTTATAGTTTAGACCACCATTAAGACTTAGGGGATCTTAATGACTATAGGGGATCTTAATGACTGTCTGTGCTGGGTCATTGGGAACACAATTCAAAGTTACAGGGAAAGTTATCCAATTAAGCTGGTAATTTCCTGTTAGAAATAAATTTATTTTAAAAGAAGTAAAGAAAATATAAATTTTCATTCAAGATATTATTATATGAGTTATTAATTGGTTGGGTTGGTAGGAGTTGTGAAGTAGGGTGAAAAGGAAAGGCTGTGTTATGTTTAAACCTGTTGATTTTGGTTTAACCTTAAGAAATTTTGAAACATTAATAGATCATTGAATATATGAACCTCAATCCTTAAGTTAGAAATATAGGCTGAGTTGTTATTAGATGTTGTGTTGGGTCAAATGAATACTGGACATTGCTCAAAGAGTGTAAGTGGCTTAAAAGGAGTCTCTGTGACCTTTTGAGGAATATCAGCATTTAATAAAACATAAACCTGGAAAGGGTCCAGGACTGTAGGTAGAAAACTAGATATTGAGCTTATCAATGAATGGAATGCTTTAGAAGGGGAGAGAGAAAGAGTGGTTTGATAGGATGAGATGATTAAGACCATGCTCATGTATTTGATAACTTAGATGCTGGTGACTTGGTGAGATTGCATTCAATGGAATGGAGGAATTTCAAGCTGTGTCAGCAATACATAAGGAAGTAATAAGGAGAGTGTACAGTAGTGTGGAATTGCCTTCTTGTTTTCTGGAGACAGAGTTTAAAGTAGCTCAGGCTAGTTTCAGATTTACTAGTTAGTAGAGGACAACCTTGCCCTTCTGACTTTCCTGTGTCTGCCTCCCAATGTTGGGATTACAAGCCTGTGGTACTTAGCTCATCAGTTCTGTGCTGAGGACTGCACTCGGAGCATTGAGCATGGTAAATTAATTACACCCACAGCACAGAATTTACATTTTTTGGAAGGATAGCTCAGAAATCAAGAAGAGAGCTACAGAAGAACAGAGTTACTGACATATTAGGAAGGTCTGAGATATACCATGAGTGGAATAAGCAACTTTGGAAGAAGAGCTTGACAATGCAAGAAAAGAATCAACAGAATGAGAATACGTGAGAAGCCAAGTTATGATAAGAGTTAGAAAATAAAAGCAAGTATTAGTCTTAGAGAAGAGAAAATTGTCTTCCACACAGGGAGAAAGGTAGAGTTCACCCACTGGGTATAATTTTAAAGAGAAGCTTGCATGCCTTGAGACATAGGAGATGAGGACCTTCTTTAAAATAGTTACTTTTCTTTTGTAGATATAGAGATGATATCAATTAAGTATAAGATAAGTTTAATCATTTAACCATGATTAAACTTAAGAAGTTGAGTTTTAATTGATGCTCTGAAAGTGAGAGTAGATGGGAAAGCCATCAATGGGTCACAGATATATGTTGTGGAGGAAAGTGATGAACCTTAGGAGTATCTATGTTCAGACAAACTATCAACATAGAAATGAAGATTTGGCTCCTTTGCTTTCGGGTATAGATTCTGTAAAGAGATAAGGAGAAATGGCAAATTATACAACAAGTATTGGGACATAGGCCAGTCACCAGTAAGACCTAACATTTTCCAAGAGAACAGGAGAAATGGAACAAAGAATAGAAGTCTGTGTGCCATAAAGAATAAAGAATATGGGCATGTTCTAGTTACTTTTCCTTTACTGCGATAAAATACCATGACCCAGACAACAGAAAGAAGGGAGAATTTATTTGAGCTTTTGGTTCTAAAAGGAGTCTAAGAGTTCATCATGGCTGTGACATGACAGCAAGCAGGCATGAGGGCCAAAACAGGAAGTTGAGTGGCCATGTCTGTAATTGGAAGCACAAAGCAGAGTAAATGGGAGTGAGGCCAGGATAAAAGCCCTCAAAGCTACCCCACCTTGTGATATATTTCCTGTTCCTTTGTCACCCCCAAAAGTCAGAGCTGTGCACCATTAAAAGTTTGTTAACTGTGGAGTGACATTGCATGTTCTCATCTGTAGTGGCCTGTTTATTTCCCAAATACAAAGATTATCTTTAAGAAACAACCAGTCCCCCCAGAGCTCCCAGGGAGTAAACCACCAATGAAAGAGTACACATGGTCGGACTCATGGCTCCAGCTGCATGTGTAGCAGAGGATGGCCTAGTCGGTCATCAATGGGATGAGAGGCCCTTGGTTCTGTGAAGGCTCTATGCCCCAGTGTAGGGGAATGCTAGGGCCAGGAAGGGGGAGACGGTGGGTTGGTGAGCAGGGGAGGGAGGAGGGAATAGGTGTTTTTTTGGAGGGGAAACCAGGAAAGGAGAGAACATTTGAAATGTAAATAAAGAAAATATCTAATAAAAAATAGATTAAAAAAGCTTGTAGCTTTTTCCAATAAGCGGCATGGGGAATTACTCACCGTACAGTGATAAATCTAAAATTCTCTGAACCATTGCTAAGGCAAGGAAAATGTGTAGCTGGAATAGACATTTTTTTCCTGGGTGTTAGAAATAAAATCTAATGCAATGAAGTGGAAATCAATAAAGCATGTCCTAGAACTGCAAAATAAATAAATAAATAAATAAATAAATAAATAAACAAACAAACAACAAAAAAACAAGCAATGTATAGTGATTTAAAGACTGGATTGAGCTCTAATTATGCCTTAGCTCAATTTTATATTGTTCTAAATTTGAATCACTATTTACTGTTAAGTCATGATAATTTTTCTGGGCATGCTGTGGAAACCTGAAACTTATTGTAAAGGAATTGAACATTTTTAGGGAGAAATAAAATATGCCTTTGCGGCCACAAATGGAATCTGATTTTGGCTGGTAAGCCAGGTTTTATGACGAGAGAAATCACTTCTTTGCTTCTCACAGAGGACAAGGCCTTCAGTCTGGATTTTCCTGCAAGGCCTCTGGGTCAAGGCAGGGATCTGAGAGACAGCCTCAGACTACTGGCAGGACTCTATCCTCTAGATAGGGTGAGGGAACCTCTGCTTCTGGGCAGTGTCCCTCGGGGCCCAAGTCTGTGGGCTTGTAAGGACAGGAGCCAGGTGATTTACCATTCATTCTGCAGTATCTCCAAGATGCTAGTAACCTCTGCTCTGTCAGGGACTGCCTCCCAGGAGTTTTTGCACTAAACTCTCTGACCCACTCTACAAGATCAGTCCTTGTCCTTCCTTAGTCCTGCTATGCTTCTTCCTCCCTTCCTTCCTTCTCCCTTCCTCCCTTCTCTTTTCCTCCCTCTCTCTCTCCTTCCCTCTCTCCCTTTCTTCCTCCCTGTCTCCCTCCCTGTCTCCATTTCCCCTTTTCATTCTCTTTGCTGCAATTCCTGAAACTTGTCTATGACACTCAGGGTCAAACAGACTAATCATTCTCCAGCTAAACCGCCATCCTGATTCTTCCTAAGAATCTGTTAACAGAAGCCTCCCATCCCCCCCTTCAAGATTTTTCCATGTGCCCCTCCTTATCCCTTAAGGCTCCTCTGAGGGGGTTTCATGAATAAACTCACCTCTGCTTGAGATGTCTATCTGCCTGGTTTCATGGGTAAGATAGTTAACTACCGACTTGTGACTTTCCAAGTGTCACTTGCTAGAACTGAGGTGCTAAGATTCACTTGCCTAATTACAGAGCTGAGTCATATTTTTACAGCAGATAGGAGTGTTCTGTGGGTAACAGGCCTACATGAGTTGATAGCTGGTTCGTAACTGCCCTGTGCCTTTATCACATCGAGCACTGCAGATCCTGGCTTCTGCTTTTTCCAGAAACCTCGGTTAGAAACAAAGAACAGGTAGAGTCTGCAAAGTATATGCTTACATTGGCTCTGCACACTTTAACAAGGTCATTAAAACCAATGCCGCTTCATTGAGTTTGAGAGAATGCAAAGTCCTCTCTTTCTGTCTCCAGATCCTGACTTGTCCAAAGTCTTCTAAAAGAAGACAAGTGCCTTGAATTGTGTCTACATTACCTCCTTTACTCATAAAATAAATGTTGCTAAAATTTATATTTATATTAAATATAAGGATATTTAATAAAATATTAAATTTTGCTCATGCAAAAGTACATAGGCTTATTCTCAGAATGAAGGGAAAATCTGTTTTGCCTGTTTCTTCCACATCCTTACCTTACAGTGTTCTCGGAGATTCCTCAGGCCTAGGGGACAACCAAGTGGGTCTGGTCATTTGTCTGGCCCCTAAGACACTGTGGTCAGCATTTTCACTGGGGTTCCAGAGATTCAAGGAACATTTCCTTCCCATAGCACTTAGGACCATGGTGTCATAAGCTCTGCTCTTCTCTGTCTCTCCTGCTACTGATGACTTATATGAATGCCTTTGGGGAAGATCACGGGTACATGGGGGCAATGGAAGTGCTATTTGAGAGCCTTCAGTGTGGAAGGGTCTCCACTGAGCCCTTTGCTGGGTGTGGGGTATGAGAATGATAATGCTCCTGTTCTAGAGAACTATTGTGTGTATAGGTGCGTTTATTGATCATATCATAGGGGCTGTAATAGAATAGTTGTACTAATACCATATGACTAAAAGAACATACATAAAAAAAAACAGTCTATGAAACCTACAAAGCAAATTACAGCAGAAGAAGAAGCAAAAGAAGAAGATTTAAGTAAGGCAATGAGAAAGGGGGAAAAAAGCACATAAGAGCTGGGGAGATGTCTCACTGAGTAAATTGTTTGCTGCACAATTATGAAGACCTAAGCTTTGAACCCAAGCACAAACATCAAAACTGGGATGGAATGGTCCTGAGTGTCTGTAGCCTCATCCCTGATGGGTGCTGGTAGAGATATGGGTTCTCAGGACTTACTGGTTTATGCATCTAAGCAAAACAGTGGGCTCAGGTTCAGTGAGGGACCTTGTCTCAAAAGACAGAGGGAGAAACCTGTTACCCACCTTAGCATGTGTACACATGGATGAGGGTGCATACTACACACACTCATATACACATAGTACATCACACATACACAAACAGATATACAAAAGAAAGGGATAAATTATGTAATTATACTTTACATAATTCAAAAATATTCTAAAAGAAGAAAAGGTTATAAGCTTATGAGTAATAGATGGGTAGTGTTTAGGACTTCCAAAGTGGAACAATTCAAGACACTGCTAAATTCTGTGGTAGATTCAGGTGTGGTAGACGACCAAGATTGGAGTTGCAGGGTTCCCTGAAACCATAAGGTGCATAGTGATATCGAACTTGCTATAATTAGGTTACACAGTCTGCTTTGTATTTTGTATATGAAGAGACATGGGCCCAATAAGATAAAGCTATCCTTCTGTTAGAAAACCAGGAGAATAACTCATATCCCTCAATTTACAGTTCACACATTCTCCACCACTGCAAATGTTTTGACACTTATATCAAAGCATGGTCGTCAGGCTTAAGGAGAGCCACTAAATAGACATGTGTTGGTGTGCTACAAACATGAACAGAAGCATTCTGCTGAGATCAGGATCAAGTTTATTTATGTCATCAGATCCTTATAGGTTCAATGATTCTGAGCAGATATGCACCTGCGTACCACACTGCAGGCATTGAAAGGAGACTTGGAATCATTCTTTCTTGATTCTTTTCTCTCTAGTTGTACCTATCTTCCCTTCTATGCATGCTGAATATGAAGATCAAGGTAACAATGTACCATCTTAGTACTGAGTACAGAGAACCGATTACTACAATTAGTTTTTTGACCTCCACATATGCACAGGGGAAACATTTGTCTATACAAGCAAAATTTTATGGTTTATGTAAAGAGTAAAGCTGGTGATCAAATCTGCTATGTAGACAAGTTGTGCGTATGTCTTTGATTATGTGTGCAGCTGTGTAGTGTATGTGAATATATGAGTGCAGGTGTATGTATGTGTGAACACATGAATGTAGAGGGCAGAAACCAACACTAGGTATCAATTAATGTCTTAAAAAGAGGTTCTTTTATCAAACCCAGAGATCAAGGATTGGGTAGACTGGCTAAATCTCAGTCCTCAGGATCTTTCTGTCTTTGTATCTGTAGCACGCCAAACTGGGGTTCAAAACTTAGGGCCCTGTGTTTTGAACCACACACTTTACTGACCAAGTCATGTCTCCATGATCACATGTTGACTATTCAGTTACAATGCCTGCTTTCATTGTCTTGTGGGGCTCTGTGGTTTACTTTCATCTGGTTTTCTGTTTCCATCTAGATGGCGAGGAAGCTCAGTGTATTGGAAGTCCTCCTGATCATTTTCAATGTGGTTGTACTGGCAGTAGATATCCTTTTGTTGCTTCTTGTGCTAGAGGACCCATCAGGTAAGGGTGATGGTGGGTGTTGTGCTCGGAGGATTGGCAAAGGAAACCCCCTCTAGATACTAGAGTTAACATTTTATTCACTCATCGTAATATATCAAGTTACTCAAAATCTTTCTTCATGATTAATTCTTCAAGATAAATGTTCTTTTTCTGCAAACTTTGGATGTAAATGCTATTTGGGGCACTCTGAGCCTTATCTGATGCAGTTTCACTAGAATGCAATATTAGACTTATGAGATGCCTGCTCATCTTTATAGAATCTTAAGTAATGGGGTTCTTGATGAGAAGGAGCAGTTACAGCAACAGTGCCAATGATATCACTATAGAGGTGGACATTAACTTACGGGAAGTGAAAGGCTAATGAAGCCAGCCTTTGTGGATGAATTAACATTAGCTAATTCTAATCCATCTCATAACCGGAACAGCTGTGATTTCTTCATGGATGCCTTTGAAACTGTCCTCTTTCCTTTCTCTTCCACTCTCTTTTCCACCCACACACTTTTGCAGGTATCTACATCTATACAGAGAAGCATCAGTGTAACTTCATCACTAGAGATGTCATATTTTAAACAATAAAATAACATATATAATATCTTATATAATATAATAATTGTTTCTTTCAGGAAGCTGAAGTAGGTGAAGTTCATAAAAATTTTGTTACCCTGGTTACATATTAGTGAGTTGCAGGCTAGTCTGGGTTGTAATATCCATGTCCAAAAAAAAAAGCAATGATAATAACATAAAATAAAAATCTATGTTATTTAAATTTCCATTTGGGGATTCTGTTCAATAATGTTCTTCAGTACTATAGATTAGATATAAGATGAAGATGAGCTGTGCTGGTAGCAGGATCCTGTGTGTGCATTGTCTTACTTCTCTGTCAATAGTAAACATGACATCACTTTCTAGGAAAGATATAACTTTCAAAGGTGGTTGAAGGTCCTTGTGGAGTATATTTTGAGCCTATTCCTACTTCTTCCCTAAGACATTATAAACAACAAAAAAGATTCCTACCTAGTTGTATGTGAGCATCTCTTCTTTTATTTAGAAAAAAATTAAGCTTCATATACTCATTCATATTAAAATATACTCTGATCTATCTGATCCATCCTTCTTACTGCTTTATCTGTTTTTACATAATTGACTTTTCTGATTTTTTTTGAAGCTGTGTACCCATAGTTAAAAATGTTGCATGTTACAGGACTTCTTTCTTTCCCCTAAAACTGCACACATTTCACTATTTATAATACCAAAATCTTTGTCCACTCAGCCTTCAGTGGGCACTGAAGATGTTTACTTATCTTGATCACTGTGCATAGTACCACAGCTATTGGACAAGTGCAATATTTCTTCAAGATCTAGATTACTAATTACTAGATTTCTAATTACTCAGAAATGGCATTAAAGAATCATGTGGTAGTTGTGTTTTTAATTCTTTACCAATAGAACACAAGGATCCAAAAATTTCAATCCTCACCAACAGTTACGTTTTCTTTTGTTTGCTCATTGCCATCTGAATGGATGTGAAATGGTATGATTTTCAAATCCCTGGGGATCAGTGATGTTCCGCATTTCTTCGCACCTGTTGGCCATTAGTGGGTTTTCTTTGAGAAATACCTATCAGTATCTTTAGCCCAATTTTAAAGCAAGTTAGTCATCTTGAAGGTGTTCCTTGCAGACTTTGGAAACTAATCCCTTATCAAGCATATGACTCTCATATACATGCAGACTTTCGTTTTCAATGTTGTTTCTCTTAGTTGATGTTTCCACTATTTAGAAGATTTTTAATTTTGTGTAGTCCCATTTGTCTAATTTTGCTTTTGTTGTCTGCACCCTTGGCAATGTCAAATATAATATTATTTCCATATTTTCTTCCAAGGTTGTCTTAGCTTCAGATTCTATGTTTAAATAAATCATTAATCCAGTTTTAACTGTTTTAACTGCCTTCTCTCTCTCCCTCTCCCTCTCCCTCTCCCTCTCCCTCCCTCTCTCTCTCTCTCTCTCTCTCTCTCTCTGTCTCTATCTCTGTCTATCTGTCTCTCTGTCTCTCTGTCTCCCTCTCTCTCTCACACACACAAAGAGAGAGAGAAACAGACAGAGAGACAGACAGAGACAGAGAGACAGAGAGACAGCCATAGAACAGTAAAGAGGTATATGGAGTCTTAAAAAAAAAGAATAAAATCATTGAGGAGTCCCTTTTATATGCACTGTAACTGCTACCTGGAACTGAGTGAAATTCTAGCTTGGATTACTCATGAAACCCCTGACTCTGCCATGCTTCTGTCACTGATATATAGAAGTTTTGATTATGTTGATAAAGGCTAAAGCAAGAATACTAAATTTGAGTGGAAGTGTATATTTAAAGTAATATCAGAAATATACTTCTATTCTCTATCACAGTTTGTTGAAATTAGTGGAGTAAAATTAAAGTTAGAGCTCAATATAGTGATTCATTCTTATAATTCCAGCACGGGAGACTGAGGCAAGAGACTGTCATGAATTCCAGGCCATATGAGTTTCAGGTCATAATCAGTTCTGCGTCAGCCTGGACTATAGAGTGAGAATCTGTTGCAAATAACTCAAGCATAAACAAGTAAATCAAAAATCAAATGGATAGTTCAACTAGATATACCCAAGAAAAATGAGTTTCTACCCATCAATATATGTGGAAATTAATTAAAAATAAATCCAGACCTAAATGAAAGAACTCAAAGCAAGAGTCTTTAATAAAAAAGTATATAGATGGTAACACTCATAATCATGGATTAGGCAGCAGTTTATTAACCAAAACTCAAGTACAGAAACCAAAGGGGGAAAATAGCCAGATTGGACTTAGATAAAATTAAAATTTGTTGGCCTTTAAATGATATTATCAAATAGAGAAAAACAGAGGTCAAAGGAAATGCACATTTCCAAATGGCACATATGATATGTTAACATCTAAAATACATTAACTCACCAAATGCTGTTATTCTTCCAAGTGGGCAGAATTATTAACATTACTCCTAAGGACTAATTGCTATACATATAGGTCAATGTATTATTCAACTTTCATCAGAGAAGCTTCTTCCTACAGTAGATGGGACTTAACATAGAGAACCTCAACTCATCAGTGTACAGAGAATACAAGATTGTGGAGTGCTCTGAGATAAGTTGTAGGGATATATCACAATCCTCTTATCAGGTCTCAGAGAGCTTTGAGGAAGAGGTAAAAAGGTAAGGTCCAGAGGTGGGAGAATTTCAAAGACACAGTCTGTTCAGGACACAACACACAGCATGTTCATATGAACCCACAATGATTGTGACAGTATGCACATGACTCATGTAGACTTATGCTAGACAAAAATCCAAGGATAAAGTGGGGACATTTGCACAAAATCTCATCACTAGATGCAGAGATAGTGGCATTTGATAGATGCTAGGGAAGGGAGAACCAGTTTTCTTTATTGAGGTACCTGTAATAGGTTGGCTTCACTCTAGGACAGATCCTGATCCAAGAGTAGTTGGGCAACAAAATGAACTTAATGCAAAGGGGCAAAAAGAAAATACCCTCAAAGTTGGGTGGGTAGGGAAGAGAGAGTGGAAATGGTAGATATGGAAAGAGTTTGGGAGGTAATCAAAATACATTATATGAAACTCTCAAAGAATTATAGTAATGGAAAAAATATGACCCAGAAACAAGAAAACCCAATTTTCAATGAACAAAGAATGTAATTAGACCTTTCTCCTTAAGAGAACAACAAATGACTGTAAGACTAGAAAGTGTATTCATCATCAGTGATTATTTGGAGAAAACAAGCTATCATATATAGTTGGCTACATAAAAACATGTAGCTAGTGGTCTTTAGTTCACAGAGAAATTGGAATCTTCATATAGTTCCAAGAGGAAAATAAAATGCTGCAGCCACTTTTGCAGTTTGGAAAAAATATTAAAGAATGACTCAGCAATTACGTTCAGACTTGTAGCCAAGAGAACTGAAAACATGCATTCACACAGAAACTGCTGTAGAAGTAATTACATATAACAGTCACATGGTAGAATCAACATAAATGTTCATCAAGTGCTCTTTGATTGTATAATGGAATACGATTTAGCCATAGAAGAGAATAAAACAGTGATACAAGGAAGAACATTAAAAATTCCATGCCAGGCACAGATTTTGCTATGAATGTATCTATCTATCTATCTATCTATCTATCTATCTATCTATCTATCTATCTATCTATCTTTCATAAAAGGGCAGGCTACCCAGAGATATCAATCAAGCATGGCATATCAAGTTGTAATAAGACTAGCTAGACACTTCCCCCCATATTAAGTCTGAATGACATAATCCACTAGGAAGAAAAGGGTCTTAAAAAGTCAATTAACTAATTTTTTAAAAATGGGATTAAACATTTGAAGAAGTAGAGAACATCACAGACAAATATTGGCATCAGCAGCCAGTGATTTGGTTAGGGAATAGCCCTAGCATCTGCAGTTGTGATTAAACCACAAGTACCAACTCTGGCCTTTACTTTCTTTACAGGTTCATTTACTCCTGAATGTCCAGACATCTCTGAGTCAGAAAGGATAGACTGTGCACCTGGCCAGGTGGTGACAGAGGTCAGCTATGGGGTCCTGTCTGGTAGCCTACTGGGTTTTATATCAAATAAATGAGTATGTTAGTTGGGAAGGGAGAAGTGGTGGAGTGCCTTAAGGTTCTGTAAATTTCTTGGCGTGATCATAAAATACAATAAACAGCTGTGTTAAAGAAGTACAGAAAACAGGCTAGAAAATGAGGTATAGTTGCAGTCAAGTTCCAAAGGTCAGAGTAGAAGGAAGTTAGCAATACTGGAGCCATTGTTAGGCGTGAGTTGACCTTAGAGAGGTTAAATGCTTGTGGACCAGCCTACCGTGCCTCTAGAAGTGAACCATCAAGCAAGTGTGGGTGACTAGGTCACTTGAACTTATATTAGTTTTTGTAAGAAGAGTCTTCGGAAATTGAGTAACTAGGAAATGAGGTCCCATGGGAAATAATAGATTTCCCTCTCACCCCTGGGTAATGTTCATGAGAATATCAAATATTTGAACCTTGTCTTATATGACTCATGTGACATGTCATAATAGTGGCATGTATTTAAATTTCATTTTTGTGTCCTATATTCAGCATTCTATATCCTGTATTGTTATATTTTAGTAGGAATTTAGACTGTATTAAATTTTAGGTTTCAAGAGTTGATACCTTGGTATATTTTCTTACTATAAAAAATAGAAAGCTTCTCTTCTAAGTGATACATTTTTTTGTATTGTTCTTAGTATGTGTTTTATTTAAAGTTCCATTATATGTAAAGTTCTTTCTGAGTATTTGTTTTTAAGATTTATTTATTTACTATATATAAGTACACTGTAGCTGTCTTCAGATACCCAAGAAGAGGGCGTCAGATCTCATTACAGATGGTTGTGAGCCACCATGTGGTTGCTGGGATTTGAACTCAGGACCTTTGGAAGAGCAGTCAGTGCTCTTAACCTCTGAGCCATCTCTCCAGTCCTCTTTTTGGGTATTTTATATCGTATTTTTTATTGCAAATGCAATTCTCTGTATTTTCTCATTGTTGCTATTTTAATTTTAATGATTTTTCTTACTAATGATTATTTTATGTCTTACCTTTAACTTAAATTATAATTACTTATATAATTGTTGGTCAGCTTAAACTTCCTGTCATTTTTCAAACAGCTTGCAAATTTTTCCTTTGAGATATTAATATAGTTATATTCTTGGCAAATAGACGATGATTCTGCTTTGTTTTAATATTTACCATTCATCCATGTGTTCTGTTGCACTTTGTAGTTCTTCTGGAAGAATTCACATAAAACAATGATGTTTGGAGACCCTGGTCTTTGCATGGATTTGTTTTTAGGTGAAATAGAGGCATTTATTTATTCTGAAGTTTACTACTTGCTATTTTATTTTATTTTTTAGTTATTCACTTTAAATTCTGCTCACTGCCCCCCTCTTAGTCAACTCCTTCCACAATTCTTCCTCCCTCCCCCCTCTTTCTCCTCAGAGCAGGTGGGGGCCCCTGGATATTCCCCGACCCTGGCACTTCAAGTCTCTGTGAGGCTAGCTGCTTCGTTTCCCACTGGGGCCAGATAAGGCAAGCCCAGATAGAAGAATATATCCCATGTAGAGGCACTAGCTTTGGGGATAGTCCCCACTCCAGTTGTTCCACACTGACATGAAGACCAGGCTGCCACATCTGCTACATATGTGTGGGGAGACCTAGGTCCATCCCATGTATATTCTTTGGCTGATGGTTCACTCTCTGAGACCCCCCCAAGGGTCCATATTTGTTGACTCTGTTGGTCTTCCTGTAGAATTTCTATCCCACTCAGCATTCCACAATCCTTCCTCTGACAGTTAGAGGATTGTCCTGGTCAGCTCAGGCTTCCTGCTTGGCTCTGTAGCTGCTCCGAGACATGATGTGGAACTCCTTGTGACCCTGTAAGCCTTACACTGGTTCCTGTCTGATCCCAAATCAAGGCCAGTAGCTTTTTCTGCAACTGTGTGGGTTATAGAGTGCCTGGCATGCCTGTGGAAGTTACCCTTATCAGATCTGTTCTACACCCGGAGTCTACAGTTTCCTTTGAAACCACTATACGTTGTTTTAGTTCTCCCTCCTGTGGAGTCAGATTGGACCCCACTCTGATATTGCAACGGCTCCTGCCCTCTGAAGCCAGATGTGAGAAATAGCCTTTTATTTCTGAATTGTTTTTGGTGTCTTAACAGAAAGATAATTTATAAGTGTGAATTTACTTCTGGTGTCTAATTTTTAAATAGCTGTTTTGTTCTTTCATACCACTGTAGTTACAATACCTCTGGAATAGGTCCTGTAAGTCCTCAAAATCTTTTTTATTTTTGGTGTATGTGTTATATACATTGATTTAATTTTCAAAAAATTATTCACTTTTAATCCATTTAAATATTAGTTTTAAATAGAAAGCTTCTATTCAACTATTATTAGTATAGGTTTGAAGTTTATCTTTGAATATTGATTTTACAACCAGAAATTTCCTTAAATTTATTTATTAATTGTCCATTATATGCAGATACTTTTAGAGTTTTGTAATATAATAATGCTCCAACTAAATAATGACAATTTAAAGTTATCATAAATATGTATATTTCATTTCTTTCTCATATTGTACACATACAAAGAAAATAAGGTTTTTTTCTCTTTGAAATCTCAGTAAATTTTGAGGTTTTTTTTCTAAAAGCCAATAATCAACCACAGTAGATTTTAGAAAATTAAACTATCTAAAGTCCATTTTTTAATCTAAACTTAAGAAATAGTGTGGTAAAAAAATAAATATAAAGAGAAGATTTCCTAATTTTGGTACAAGTTTTTACACATTGCTAATAGAATGTAGGTATCTCTCAGAGACTTTGTTGCCATAATGTTTGTGACACACAGAGATGACCTAGATGATTTCCTGGTCAGCCATCTATTCTCAAATTCCTTTTATCTGATTGACAAATTTATGTGGGAGATAACTTAAGGACACAGTTTAGGTCATATGGTATTACAGCGGAACAAAGCAAGGAGTTTTGATGGGAGTCAACACCAATAATTCAGAGATGAGTTTAGAACACCTGTACCAGGGAAATGAGATGGAAAACAGGAGGAGCAATATGGGGAATGACGCAGAGTTTGAAGCTGGTAATTAATTGTCCAGGGATTTGACCATTGATTTCTGAGACTGAAACAAAGTGTTAGAGCACATTGTACACACAGAGATGATGTTTATCTGGGTATTGATTATTCTTTATAGAGGTCTGTAGACTTTGACACTGTTTACAGCAGTGAAACTGACCTTTGGAGCTTCATATTCCTGCATTTCAGAGGTAGCCATGGTTCTCAATGTCTGCACCTGAAACAGTGGGAACACCCAAAGTCCTTTTCTTTTAATAGCATATTTTTTGTTAATTGAAAAGATAAAAGCAAGAACTGTTTCTTTGTATGTGGAGATTAATACGTATTTTAAAGGACTGTATGGTTATAATGCTAGGATTTTCTCCACAAATATTTTAGTCATAAAAGTCATTCTGTCTTTTTAAAGCAATTGCATCAATTATTGCATCTAAAGCTCTTGTCAATAATACATGGAAATAAGCAAGGGTGTGCCATTATCTTAATCTTTACAGTAGAACCTATACTGGACACATTGTTTAAAGAAGAATCAGACATTCTACTTGTGTACAGAACAAAATGGGGAAGTCCCATTCATATTCTCCTTTTACTTCTAAATTTCCTCCCTAGAATCAAGGTAACAGATTAACAGGTGTCCTTCTCTTAATCCTGCCTTGCCCACTGCTCTTCCTCAATGGCACAATAATTTTGAGGTTTTTCCTGTCTGCCATGCATCATTGCTTTCTCTATCCAGAATATCACTCTGTTGCTCACATGTCAAACTCTCCTTGGGGCCATGAGAGCATACTTACCTTTCACCTACCTAGAATGCTTTCTTTCTTATCCTACCTAAATTACCAGCCTGAGAGAAATGGTTGGTATGTGCGTTTCTCTTGCTCTGGGAACACTCTACTGGAACCTTCAACTCATGATGCTATCATTACTACTTTGATTATCCTGGTTTACAACTAAACAGTCAGTTTATTTATCTGCTTAGCATAGAATGTGTGTCGTGCTATATTGTATGATAACTGTATGAATAAGTTGAGGATAGAGACATGACCCATCTCAAGTCTTCCTTGGAATAACATGGATTGTAACTTAGCAGGCAAGTGACACTTTCTTTTATGTAATTGCAGCTTACTCTATTGTTACAGGATGCCTGTCGATGGCAGCGTAAATGCTGCTGGAAGCCAGTGGCAGATCCCAAAATCCCTGCATGCTTCTTCCCTAGGAATTGGGGTTATGAAGTCACCAATGTCCTTACAAATGAAAGCACAGGTGAGCCCTGCCCTAATGTGGCCCCAAGAAGCCACTGTTTGTGGTCCAGCCATGGTAACTGTGAAATGCAGGCTAACTTATCTCTTGTTCTCAACCCCTCACCCTTAGGGTTAACTGCTAAGTTGAAGAAATTGTCATCTCCATCTCTTTTTGGAAATGATATTGCTGAGGCCTTATTGACGGCTGAATACCAGACATCCAACCGTTTTCATTTTAAGGTTGGTGAAGGAGTTACCACTGGCTACAATTCTGGAGATAGCAGGTGCCCTACCCTCTTCCTCCCTGTACTAAGCACAGTGCATGTGCAGAAGGCTTGTCTATTTCTTTCTGCAAGCATCCCTTGAGAAGATGTGCAGGAGTAATTTACATGACATTTGACACACGTGATTCCGTGATTTCACCTCAGAAGTCAAAATCTACAGGGTCAAGATTTGGAAGCATTCTCATTGGCCACTGATTCAAAAGCAACACAGAGCTGAATGGGTTTTCAGCCACATAGGAGGAACAACAATATGAACCAACCAGTACCCCTAGAGCTCCCAGGGACTAAACCACCAACCAGAGTATACATAGAGGAACTAATGGCTCTAGCCGCTTATATAGCAGAGGATGGCCTTGTGGGACATCAGTGAGAGAAGAGACCCTTGACCCTTGATCCTGTGAAGGCTTGATGCCCGTGTAGGGAAATGCCAGGACAGGGAAACATGAGTGGGTAGGTTAGTGAGTGGGGTGTGGGGATGGGATAGGAGAGTTTCTGGAGGGGAAATGAGGAAAGGGGATAACATTTGAAATGTAAATAAAGAAAATATCTAATAAAAAAAGCAACATTTTCCATCCATAGATCTATAAGGAATGGTTTTACTCAGAATTGTATTCTCTATTTTTCTTGTTGCAGATCACTGATTTCAATGAGATACGATATGAAGTCCCTCATGAAAATATCAACCTCATGAATGGAACTGCTGAGAAGTCCAGTTTGAGCTACAACATAGAGGTCATCAAAAAGCCCTTCAGCATCCGAGTACTGAGGAAGAGCAACAAAAGAGTATTGTGAGCTACTCCACACTCTGCCCATCTTTGAATACAGAGACCCATCTAACACATCCTGATGTGCTCTGGGTGACTTGGAAATGGTTTTGAACATCAGGAAAAAAATGTAAAATTATTTACCATGCCTAATGAACAAAGGCAATCTGTTATGACTGTCAAGCAGTATATGAAACTATAGTGAACCCACTTACTAAGTTTCATTCATACATTTTTAGTAAATATGCATACATACTTATGGTTCTCATATATTATGGGTTAGGAAATTTTGTTGTTTTGAGTTATCATTCATATTCAAACAAAAACTTTACTGTTTACCATTTCAAAGCATCATTATCTCTGAATGTTACCATTAAGCACCTAAGACCAATTTAAGCTTACTTATATCACAAATTGCATGGTGTAAAATATGAATACAAATATCAGTAAAACCGTCAATCAAATCCTGGTACCAGCAAGTCTCCAATCACCTGTGTGCTATAAGGCAGTATACCTTACCACTTTCCCAGAGGGAGCTGTCCTAACAATACTTAGCATCTACAGCAGTAACTGCAGATGTAAAGTTGCACTTCTGTTTTTCCCCCAGTCATATAACTTTGATGATAGAATTCTATTCTATGATGCTCCTCTAAATTCAAAAAATTGGTAATACACACAATGGGAACATCTCTGGGGGCATAAACAAGTTGGTGCTAAAATCTGAGGTCACTTAACTCTGAATGCATGTTGTGGGCAGGTGTGGCATTCCTCAGAACCAGAGTGCATCTGTGCCACTTATTTTCTCCTCGTTCTCCAGGTTGGACACTGGCATCGGGCCTCTCCAATTTGACCAGCAATACCTGCAGCTGTCTTTCCGGCTGTCCAGTTCTAACGTGTATGGACTTGGGGAACATGTGCATCAGCAGTACCTCCACAACATGAGCTGGAACACCTGGCCCATCTTCACCAGAGATACCACTCCCACAGAGGTGAGGTTATACCTACCCCACTGCTGTTCATAGCTCAAAGCTAGGAATGCTCACCCTCCATTTCTAAAGGTAGCTGACAAAATACAGATATGACTTATTTTGCTCAGTTTACCTGAATTTGTTTTGAGGAATACTTGCTATTGAGTTTAATAGATACACAAATTAGAAATGTAGAAATTAAAAACACCTTTCTTGGAAGATATAATTTAATGATTTCATAAGATAAATAAAATAATATTTGAGAAACAGCCAGACCTCTTAGCGCAAGCCCAGAATTGCAGTTACTCAGGAGCCTGAACAAGAGCATTGCAACTTAAAGGCTGCCCTGGGCTACAGAGTAAGCTCAAGGCCAGCCTGGGCTAAATAGCAAGACCCTGTCTCTAAATGAAAACACAAAAAGGACTGAGGATGTTAGTAGAAGAAAGTTTTCATTGCTTAGTGGGTGTGAGATTCTGGATCCCATACCAATGCCACAAAAGGAAGAAAACGGTTTTTTAATCGATGTTTTCTGTCTTTAAGAATTCAGAGAATTCATATTTAGAGAAGAATATCAATCGGATCATTCTCAATGGAGTGTGTAGATATAAAGTTCCTCTTCAACTTCTCTTGTGTATATTAGAACATTTCAAAGACAGTAGTATTGGTTGTTTCTTCCATTTCCTGTAACACTTCGAGCTTTCATACTACAGTATATCCTTTCTGAATAGTATTCCATTAAATAATATACCTTATTGTATTTCTCTATTTATTATGACAATACCATCATGGTATAACATTTGATTAAATATTGAACAAATATGTGTATGATTTTTTTTTTGTTCTGTGAGTCACACTTGGTTGCTTATGAGATATAGAGCCTTGTGTCAGTCAAGCTGGCAGGGAACTCATTACATAGCATAGGCTGTCCTAAAGGTAACTATCCTCTTGGCATTTTTTTCTGAGTGCTAGACTTAAATGTTCATCCCACTGTGATATTCAGGATAAATATTTTAAGCATATAATCCTGTTATTTCTGTATTTCCTTTCATGTTGGCAGGGCAAGATTAATCTGTATGGAGCACACACATTCTTCTTGTGCCTGGAAGATACCAGTGGGGCCTCTTTTGGAGTTTTTCTGTTGAACAGCAATGCCATGGGTAGGAAGCATCTTTCTATCTTCTCTAGATAGGGCTAGATTTAAGTATGATGTTTTTATTTTTAAGAATTCTTTTTTTTTTCCCTGAAAAATAGATTCTTCTCTCCTATAATACATCCCAAGCATAGTTTCTCTTCCTTCACTCCACCCACCCCATCTCCCCTGTCCCTCAGATGTACTCACCCTCTGCTTTCTCTTCAGAAAAGAGCAGACTTCCAAGAGAGAAGAGCCAGAATTACTTTTATTGTGGGACCTCACTTAATAGTCATGGGTTGTATGGAAGTGCTTTCACTGAAACTGGAACCTGACAACAATTTCACCTATTCAGAAATCCAGTTCAGGCTTAAAAACACTTGACTGAAAACTTCATGGACTTCCTCATAGAATGCTTCTCCTAATATTTTGTGGATAATAAGATTTCTTGGTGTGAACACTTCAAAGATAGCTGTCGACTCCTGCACGTATTATGCTGTCTGCCAGTAGGCAGCAGTCTGTATTGGTACATTGTGTCTCATAGTACCTTTCTGCAGTCATCTTCCTGCAGCTTCTAATTAATGGTGTGCCAAGAAACATTATTTATTTAAAAAATATAACTCTGTGTGTGTGTGCATGTATACTGTAGTCAAGTTTATCTAATAAGTTTCCCAAATTTTTTCCTGTTGGATTAAACCATTCATATATCATAGAAATTTATTTTAATGTAGCAATAAATAATAAAATTTGCTCTTTTTTCCTCATAAGCAACATGAAACAAGATAAAATCTTTTGATGGGTATCTTCTTCAAATTAACAGAGTTTGGATAAAACAAACGTATGTGATTCATTTTCCTTTGAAAATGAAACAGAGTTTGGGATAACTCAGCTGTTCACATATTAGATAGATGTGCATTTGCAGAGAATTCTAATCATTCTTTCTAATCCTCCAGAGGCTACACTTCAACCTGCTCCTGCCATTACTTACCGCACAACAGGGGGCATTCTAGACTTTTACATCTTCTTGGGAAACACACCAGAGCAAGTTGTTCAGGAGTACCTGGAGGTATGGCATTGCCCTCCTTTCCATGGGATTGTTGTTATTTTCTCATATATTTGTTTTGAGTTAACAAGACAAAAGTTAAAGTAGTAATAGACAGGATGGGTGCAAATGCTGAGCTTAAAAGTATTTCATCATCTTTTTTCTTTAATGAATTGACAGGATGTTTTCTGCATCACTGTAGACACCATCCAGGAAGCTTTGAGAAATGCAAAAGGAAGTTTAATTCTGCTTCCTAAGCATGCCCATTTCCTATTGTCTTTTGACTAAAACCAATAATTCCAAAGACCCAAGGCCACAAATCAGCAAAGTTCATTTAAGCAGCAAATAAATATACAAGCAAGAAGGAATTACATGAGATAAATCCTGCTTATATTTTTATTCAAAATGCAGGATAGAAGGAAACTAGACAACTTGTAGTCTAATCTTACTTCAAAGAAGCATTCACAAAGAATGGTGAAGTGACTCCTTCAAGGTGACATATAAGGTTATTAAAGATGCTTCTCAATCTCAATGAATCTATAATAAAATAAAAGAGAACATAGTCCCAGTTGATCATAACCAGAAGCATTTTGTAGTAAAGGTTGTAGATGAGGTCCAAATAAACTACGGGATTAAGTAGCATGGGAGAAAGTCTCTGATTAGGAGGACAGGGATTCTTAGAAAAATGTGGGGCAGGGTTCTAGTCTTCTCACAGTGTTGGCTTGCAGTACTTGGAATTTTGAATACTTCAAGCACACAG
This sequence comes from Mastomys coucha, assembly GCF_008632895.1. Taxonomy (NCBI): domain Eukaryota; kingdom Metazoa; phylum Chordata; class Mammalia; order Rodentia; family Muridae; genus Mastomys; species Mastomys coucha. Next base: position 35,885,204 of record NW_022196903.1, read on the forward strand.
TATTTCTTCACCCATCATCCATGTGTCTTATCAGGTCTTACTCTTTCACCACTGTCAAACACCACCATCTTCAGTTTAATGTGTTGTATTTACTCAAGGTCTTTGAAGACAGGAATACTGTTTCCTCTGTGTCATTACAGTCTCAGTGTCTATGGGGAATCTTATTACACTAAAAACACTGATATATTGTTGCATGAATGAATAGTACTTCTTTTCAAGTCCAAAGTTATGGCTCAGTGATAGAGTGCTTGTCTGTCATACATGAGACTCTGGTCTCTATTCTCAGCACCACTACTAAACAACACAACAAAACATCAACTGTGAGGGTTAGTGTTATTTAATGATCAAGGTGACATAACTTTGAATTATCTAGGAGATGGTCCTGTGGAAATGCCTATAAAGAACTATTTGATTATATTAATTATGTTCCAAGACCTGTCTTGACCACAGGTGAGACAATTTCTTAGGCAGGTTATAAAATGGAGAGATTGGTGAATGTATTAGAAAATATCCATTGCTTCTTCCACCCTTTCCATTCTGTCCCTCTCATGCAATATGATCTGCAGCAATATGATCAGTGGCAATATGATCCACAGCAATATGATCAACAGCAATATGATCCTCAGCTCTAAGTTCCTGCCACTTTGAATTGCCTGTCATCATGGACTTTATTAGAAACTCTCCCACTTATGTTGTTTTTATTGGGATATTTTATCAAAACAACAAGAAAAGAAATTATGGAATCACCTTCCAGCCAGACAGAACAATGGCTGTTTTCCCTTATCCTCCAATTTTTATTAACTGTTGGGAATTCGACCCACACTATCTTGGGTACCAGGCAAATACTCTACCAACTGACCTACATCTCCAGCCCATTTCCCTTCCCATAGGACAGTGGCTGTCAATCTTCCCAATGCTGTGACCTTTTAATATAGTTCTGCATGATGTGGTGATCATAAAATTATTTCATTCCTACTTCATAATTGCAATTTTGCTACTGTTATGAATCATAATGTAAACACCTGATATGCAAGATGTCTGATATTCAATCCCCAAAAGGAGCTACAACCCACACGTTGAGATCCACTGACATTGGATGACATTATTAGTCCAAAATATTCTGAAAATCCAATTGTTCACTGATATTGTTGCTGTTGGGATACAATTACATATTTTTTTTAAAACTTTTATTGCATTATGATGAGAAGAGTTACATGATTTCAATTTATCTGAATTTGTTAACATTGAAAAACATATTTTAAGTAAATAGAATTAAATCACATTCTTGTTTCCTTTTTGTACCCCCACTCCTCCCAGAGACCCCCTTCAATACCTACAATATCTTTTTTGTCATATTCCTTAAAATTTATAAAATATTATAACAATAAAAATAAGTATTATAAAAGTTGTTTGATATAAAACAACAATCAGTTTAACAGTCTTATGTAGATGCTAGTCTACAACAATAGTGAAAATACTTTTTCTCAATATAAATTTTAAATGACTCCAAACATATTAACATGTTTTAAGTGATGAAAGACTTGAGCTTTAGAGTTTTGCAACAGGAGATTTCTTTTGTTTCTGACACTCTTAGACTTGAGGACTTTACAGAAACAAAAAGGAATCGACGATTCAAATGGTCTTGATGCTGCAATGTTTGTTAGCATCTGCTATAAAAGCTCAGATGCTGTTTCCCCTGTCTTCTCAGGTTGTTGGTCGACCTTTCTTGCCTCCCTATTGGAGCCTTGGTTTTCAGCTCAGCCGCAGGAATTATGGTGGCATTGATGGGCTGAGACAGGTTGTTCAGCGAACCCGTGATGCTGAGATCCCATATGTAAGCTGACGCTTTTCTCATCGGGGTTTAAATTTGATTTCATTTCTTCCTTTTTCTTTGCATTCCATTCAAAATGGTAGATTGATAGAGTCACATACAGTGTCAGATATTGACATACTAAATAATTCATATGCCTGTGTAAAGGGCATAGTTCATAGAGTCAAAGAACTCGAATCTTAGTCCTATCTCTTCATATCTCTCTGCAATGTTGGGTTAGTGGTTTCTGTCTTTTAAAAGTAAGGATTTTACACTTCACCTTGAGGAGTCCGGGGTGAAAAATACTTTACATAAGGCATATAATACACAGTCTCTGAGCACAGACACCATCAAATTTAGTGATAATTTTATGACTGAAATCAGCACATGGTGATGTGGTCAGCAAGAACTGAAGATGTTAATAGTGATTTGCAGTAAGCTAGTTTCACAGGGACCTTGCAAAACTCTTTCCAGATTAACTCTGAATCTCTGTGGTTGTAAAGCATTTATAGTGTTCAAAGTTCTTCTGTAAATCAAAAGATAACACCAAGTGTCTAATGTCTAATAAACTCATCACACGGTCAATGAAGTTGTCAGAATTCCTTCAGGACTAACTTCATGCTTCAGAACTTGTGCAGGAATATATATGGGGTTAGCATTTGACAGAGACTATAAGTATAGAAATGACTTGCTTAATCTCAGAGAACCCAAAATGGCAGATACAGCCATCAAGTTTTCCTTGGAGAAATATCCCCACCATATTGTTTTATAATAAGAGGGAAATATTTGTATTTAATTCTACATCCTTTGTGTATACTATCTGAAAACACTCAATTCCAGGAAGAATTAGACCAGAGTTTTTGTACTTATATTAGTCTAGAATGACATTCACAGTCATGGCTAGTTCCTATTTATCACTCTTTTATGAATGAAAAAATACAAGATTATACTTTTCCAGGACTGCATTACTAAGCAGAAGGGCCAATTTGTATGTATCAGTCTTTGAATCTACTTGTAGTGGTCTTTCTGGTCTGTGTTCCTCTGTGTCTGCTGGTACTACCAGTGAGGAACAAATGAGCACTTCTTTCCTGATTGGGAGCTCCCTCTCTGTGACTATGTGTGGTACCTAGGACTACTTAACCATTTTTCATCAGGGCAGATGATACCACATTGGATAACAAGCCTCAATCCATATGAAGAACATATGATTGACTTCCATATGATCATGAGGTAAATGGAATATTGGAAAACAGAGAATATCCAGATTCAAGTGCCTATACCAAAGCCTCAGTTAGCCTTTACCTTCCTATCCAAGTGACTGGAAAATAGCATTTAACTTCTTTTTTTTCTTTTGTTTTATTTTGGTTTTCGAGACACGGTTTCTCTGTGTAGCTCTGGCTGTCCTGGAACTCAAACTCAGAAATCTGCCTGCCTCTGTCTCCCAAGTGCTGGGATTAAAAGAATGTACCACCACTGCCCTGCGCATTAACTTCTTAATATTCCAGCCTCATTAGAGACAGCATCCTGCACTCACATGGTGTGCAAACAAACAATGCACATATGATAATTTGGTTAGTTAAATCTCGATATTCTTTGTCACTCAATACTACTAGTAATTTATATAGAAGTTTAGTAGAGCAAAAGACCCCTTTATCTTCTTATGAACATACATTTTGACTTTATGTTCGAGATCTAAAGTTTTGTGGTTATAAGTTCCCTCACATGATGAATGAATATCGAATACTCATTTAGTGAGTGTCCAATACATGACCAGCATCCATGGATTACAAGGATAAACAAGATACACTTTCTATCCTAAGTTCCTCAGGGACATCCTCCTGACATCCATCTATCAGAATGGGTAAACAGCTGCAGAGAGTAGATGCATCTTTTAAAGGGAACTTATTAATTTCCAGGAGCCAGACAAGTTTGGGAAATCCTAGGATTATGAAGCCATGTGGCTTCTCTTTTAATGGTTTGGAATCAGAATTGAAGCTTCTCCAATTAACAAAGTAGTATTTCCTGAGTTCTCACTGCCCAGAACTATCTTTCAGGATATGCAATACTCGGACATAGACTACATGGATGGAAAAAAAGATTTCACTATTGACAATCAGACTTACCCCAGGCTCTCAGATTTTGCTAAGGAACTACATGATAATGGACAGAAATATGTAATTATTCTGGTATGTTCAAACACTTAATTTGGTGCATTATTTTTGGTCTCAAGTTGCAAAAGACACTTAACAGCATTATTGATACCCTTCTTATTTATTAGAATCCTGGCATTTTCAAGAATTCTAACTATGAGACCTACATAAATGGAAGCAAGAACAGAATGTGGATCATGAACTCCAGTGGCTTTGCTGTTGGGGAGGTAATTTCTCAAGAAGTTCATAGTATATAACAATTTGAGTAAAAGTTTACTTTTTATATGAAGATAGGTGATAGGCAAGTCATAATATTGCTTCTTTTATGACTTTGGTAGTTTTTATATTTTAAACTAATAGATATAACAATAAAGTAACTAAAATTCTAAGGGATAGAAAAAACTAGCCTTAGACTCACAAATATTTTGGATAATGGAGAAGAAAGATACCATTAATAGAAAATTACTTTAAGAATGACTTCCTCTCAATTTCTCTTCACTGAGATGTTAAATCCAAATTCAGTACTGTAGCAAGATGTTCATGATGAATTCAATTGATATACTTCTTAATTTATACAAGACTAGTAGCTAGGCACAGGCTTAATTAACTCTATACTATTAGCTTCAGACTCTGGATAAACTACCAAGGAACTGATTTTTAAGACAGAGGTACTTGTAAGACTGTGTACTTTCAAATTAATCATGTAGCTAACCTTCTATTCCAGTTACACTTAAGGTTAAATCCAGATGACTGAATTATATGAAATTTATAAAGGTTGGTACCTAATCTCTGAAATTTATGTCATTTTGTAGTATTTACAGTTCCTGGATTGTTTACTGTGTAAAACTATCTTTGGGGGCTTGTAAATGGCTCTCCCTTCACTCAGCTCACTTACCTTTGCTCATTGACTTTGTTCACTCTAATTACTTTTCCTTGTTTCTTTTATTTTCTATGAAGCTATGCAAAGTTCTTCCTCCAAACCAAGGTACCTCTTTCACTGTCTATTTTATGGCTATGGATCTCTAAATCACCAGATAGACTAATTTTCATATATTAGTAAATATCATGGCTATAGTCAAATAAAAATTGTGGTTATCTAAAATTCATCCCCACAGGGTGAGCCATTTTAGTAGAATATGGTATTTTTATAACTAAGATATTAATTAGATGACTGATTCCATTGACCAGCAAATAAGGACAATCATTTGTACTAAGACACTTGCAGAGGTAATAGCAGTAGAGGCAAGATCAGGATTGTGTTAGAATATGTAGGCTTCCTCTTAGCTTATGATACTGTTGGGCATTCTGTTTCACAACCACCTATTCCTTGGGATGTGAAAATTACCTCTAGATATTACTTGGTAGCCATCAACTAAAACAGAATTAAAAGCCCAACATATTTAAAAAGGGAATTATAAGCTTGTAGCATCTGTATTGAGAATTGTAGCCCGCGCAGTCGTCTCGCCAGCAAGAAGACACGTGGACACTAGGTTCCTTCTGCAGCAGCGTTTATTGTCCTCATCCATAGGGAAAAAAGGGTCAAACCCTTAATCCGCACTGCTTATATACACCACAGTGCGGTGTGTCTGCCAATGATTGGCTGTTCGCTCATTACCCTACGTAATGTCCCAGAATGGGCCGTGACTTTTCACTCTACGCACATGCGCAAACAGTTGTTTACTAGGAGTTAACAGC
>NW_022196903.1:35892714-35901484 GCF_008632895.1 Mastomys coucha
TGAACTGGTACTGCATCCCCCCAGGCCCAAGTGCTCTGCGAGAGATACATGAATCTGAGTCTTAGCCCGTCTAAATTCTAGTGCTAGGATTAAGGGCGTGTGCCACCAACGCTTGGCTCTTATGCTAAACAGGGATTACAATCTGAAAGAAAGCTAGCTCTGACTAAGGTGACCTTGGCTTAGAAACCAGGTGCAGACAGTTCCACTTCAGTTTGTTGTTTTGGTTACAGACTGGGTGGGCCTAAGAAATGGGCTAGTGGAGGTTAGCCCCAGGGAACACTTGTTAAGCTAGTTAAGCTTTGGTTCCCTGTCCCCAATGCTGGAGGCTAATAGTTTGAATGGCTTAACATTCCAAGCCAGGGTTTGACTCGGACCTTGAAACATTGGTGAAGGTCAGAAAACCTTCTTTTCTTTTGTTAGCTGTTAAAGAAAATGATACCTTGGTGAGTTCCTAGCACACTAGTACCAGGACATATTTGGAAGAGCAGGCAGGACAGCATAAAGCGTTCCGCGGCTCTGATCCCTCGCTCCCTTTCGCTTTCGATTCTGGAGAGGCAGCAAATGTTCATTTGGATGATACCTCTCTTCCTTATAGCGAGCCACTTCTCTCTCCAAGTCCTCCTCTTTTGACGGGTTCAATTCCTCAGAGCTATCAGGCTCGAAGAGCTTCCGTCTTGAAGCTCCATCTCTTTCTCTACTTTTCTCTCCCAGGGTATCCTTTCCCTTATCTCTCGCTTCTGCAGGTCAAGCGGAAGGGCCTATACTCTTGGGTATATCTTTTTTTCTCTCTCTTTTCTCCTGGCTAGCCTCCATTTTCTCATCTTTTTTCTCTCTTTTATTCTGGCTAGCTTTTACTCTCCCCTCTGTTTCTGACATGTTATCTTGTAACTCCTCAAGTGCCCCCCCCATGCCACAGAGGCGGGGCATTTCTCATCCTCCAGGCAAGAATGTATAACAAGCGTCATTAGCAAGATTACCTTGGCTTTGGCTGCGCTTTCTAAACCTGAGAAAGGATCGGAGGAATTAAAATCAAGCAGCATGCCTCTCAGAGCTCACTCTGTCCTGCAGTTCTGAAACCTACCAGTTGTTGTAAGGTTCTCCCGGAGTCCCGGGTTTCTGCACCAGCTGTAGCCAGCGCAGTTGTCTCGCCAGCAAGAAGACACGCGGACACTAGGTTCCTTCTGCAGCAACGTTTATTGTCCTCATCCATAGGGAAAACAGGTTCAAACCCATAATCTGCACTGCTTATATACACCACAGTGCGGTGTGTCTGCCCATGATTGGCTGTTCGCTCATTACCCTACGTAATGCCTCAGAATGGGCCGTGACTTTTCACTCTACGCACATGCGCAAACAGTTGTTTACTAGGAGTTAACAGCGGAAGTAGGCGCCATCTTGCCATGGCGACTGTCTCTCCAGCTTCACCGCTCCCTACAGAGAATTGTTCACATTTTATAATGGCTCTCATTAAAGCTGCTGAATCTCAAAATAAAATAATTATACATGAATGTAGAAAATAGACTTGTAAGGAAGAGAAGGGTTTGATAGGGATGGGAAGAAGATGAGGGAGGGGAGGGGTCAGAAGTGATGAGAATGCTTCTTTTATATGAACGAAAATGTCAAGGAATACAGTTTGAAAAAGAATTTCTTGCATGTTAATAAATATAATCATTAAATTGTATGAGTATAATATCATTCCAAATTCCCATTCTATAAATGTACTAAGAAAAATTAGCAAGATTGTTATACTACAGTTTATATTCCAGTAAGTCAAAATTTTAATAATTTGTCTATATAAAAATTTGTCTTTTGCAATTTGTGGATGATAGATACTGTTTGACAGATGCAGAAAAATAGAAATAGCATTAAAAACTTTTGATAGGAGCAAAGGTAACTTTATTCAAGCACTACAAAATATTATTTACATACCAAAATCAACGTATTCTTTATAATGGACTCAAAACAGGTTTATATGATCTTAAATTAGCAATATATTAAACATACTTAGCCATCCTCTTAAACTATTTAACATTTGGACTTTACAGAATTTTATTTTTAATTTTTAAAAATTTATTATTTGAGAATTTTTATACAAATAACTGACTATATTTACATTATTCTCTACCTCCTTCTCCAACCTCCAACACCTTCCATGCCCTTCCTTACTCCTCAAATTCATGGCCTCCTCTTTATTATAATTACCTATGTATCCATATAAAATTAGAATACAACCTACTGAGTTGAGTTGGTGTTTTTCCTATGTATATGTCTTTAGGGATGATCTCTTGGGATTGGATAACCTATCAAAGTGTCATCATGGTAGAAGACTGTTCTTCCTTTCCTATCAACCACTGAATAATTGTCATAACCCTTCAATTAAGAGTGGTGGGGCTTTGTGAAAATGTTCTATATTCCTATATCAATTGTTCTTGCCATTGCTCCAGTCTTGTTTAGGTAACCATATTGTTTGGATTTCATGGGGGCAGCTTCCTAGTCACATACAGAAGACATTATCTCACAATTTGTAATTGGCTTTACATACTGAAAGTTTACATTTTTTAATAGAAAGGGGTGGATGTTAGATTTTCAGTTAACCAGTTGGCTTTCTTCTTTTATTCCTTTGGATCATTGCATGTATTTTACTGATTGGAGTTTGCTGGCAGAGTGACAAATCTGACTCTAAATAATAAGCAACATAAGGTTTCCGGTAGAAGAAATAACAGTGTCTAATCAATGACCAACTGAACCATCACACATACTGCTAATGCCTTGCTATTTGTTCTACAGGGTTATGCAGGAGAGTCAGTCTTTCCCGACTTTACCAATACAGCCTCTATTAAATGGTGGACCCAGCAGGTCACTGAATTTTACAAACAGCTGGAGTTTGATGGTGTATGGATTGTAAGTTATCATTCCAGATGAAAATACTCATTGGAAGTGGACATACCAAAATTTCATATGGAGTTTGACCCTGATCTATAACAGTATGATTCTTTTACTCCATGCCAAGTATATACCTGGAAAATTAGGCTCCTAAAACTCCATGTTCTTATTCTATGTTTGCTATCAACTGGTTGTTTCATTAGATAAAGACCTTTGCTTTTTCAAAGAATTTCATTTTTTCTTTATTAACTCAGTTTCAGCTTAAAATACAACTTCATTAAAAGTGATGATTGGTGTATTTATAGCATTAGTTCATAAAGATGTAATCATATGGGCTTTGTGGTTTTTATTGTGGAAAACTGGGAACTTTTCTTTGAAAACTTCAGTTATATTCTTTAATTGTTCCCCTGTGGAATATAAGACAGAGAAAATAAAAAGAGAAAAATATTATCCTGTCTTTGGTTTTTAGAATACATTCAAGTAGCAAAATCAGCAATAAAATCTTTGTAGATTATAAGGAAAAGGTCAGCCCTTAAAATTATTTATCTTAATTAGTAGATTAAATAAACCTAGAAAAGTTAAAAGATGTTCAATGTCATTGGGAACTGTATGATAACTTTAATGGAATTTAACCCATTACTTATTTTTATAAAAATGAAACAGAGGCCAAGGAAAGCTGCAGAGGTTATTTAAAACCTGAGAGCAGCTAAGAGGAGATCCAGATATCGTGGCTTCTAGTTATGTAAGCACTTCCTGTCCAGCTCACTTTATATCAATGCATTTTCTATCTTGTGTGCTTTGTCTCTGAAGGAAATGGATGAACTAGCCACACTTCCCCAAGGCTCCAATGATAACAAGTGCGAGTCAAACAACTTGAACTTTCCTCCATTCACTCCCAGTAAGTTTTGTTGGCCCTTGATGCAGGAACTAGACACATTGAAGTGACTTCAGTGATACTCAGTCAGGCCAGGAGCAAATTAGCTTCCAAATCAAATGAGTCCCCAGAGATCTTAATCACTCTTTCACTAAAATCTACATAGTACCTGTTAGCCTCAGATTTCTTTTTACATCAAAGGGCAACTTGGGGTTAAAGAATTCATCTGAGCCCACACCCTTGCTTCTCAATCCATGTCTCTTCCACACAAGAGTTCTAAATTCATTTATCAAGCTCACTACATCCAAAGCTCTCAGGAAACTGTGTTTTGGGATGTGTGAGAAATTTTAAACACTCCAAGGCACAAACTACATATCTAAAATTCATATTTCCTCTTTCTTTCTCTTTCCATCTCTCTGCCTGTCCCACTTCTCCCTCCTCCTATTCTTTTTTATTAGCCATAGTTTAAATCACCAAGCAGTCCCACATTTAATGGAGATTGGCATTAAAGTGGCTTGAATTTTTAAAACCTTGTGAGAATTTTATAATACTCCATGATAAGACTTCATTGAATTAAAGTAAATCTGTATTTTTTATTTCCTCTTTTCCTTTTCCTCTCTTTTTTCTCTTTAGTAATATGAGTTAAACAGCAATTGTTCTTTCAATGTCTTCTTTATTGGTCCTACTTCAAGTCAAGACTGGTTTTCTTGTCTCCTGAAAAACGGGTGTTTACGTGGACTAAGGTAGCGTGTTAGTTAACATTCTTTATTTCTGTCGCAAAATTCCTGGCAAAGATCATTTCAGGAGGGAAGGGTTTATTCTGGCTAACATATAAAAGGAATATAGTGTCTCATGGTAGCTATTCACATTGTAGCCACTGTAGGAAGGCAGAGAGAGATGAATGCTAGTATTCAGCAAACTTCCAGGTACCCACCCTCAGGTCTGCACATCCATTTCAACCTCCCTGGAAGTGTCCTCACAGACAAACCCATGTGTCTCCTACATCTTGGATTCTAAATCCAGTCAAGTCTGTAGCCATACTACCCTGAATGCACTGGATCTGATCTACATCCAATCAAGCTGACAATGAAGATCAATCATCACTGACCGACAGCATAGAATGGTCTATGGTATGAGAAGAGGAAACCCCCACAGTCTCAGTGGATTGATTCTATGAAACTGTATATTTTGCTCAATTCATCCTGTAGTCAGGTGTGGATGGCCTGAATCCAAGCTGAGGGTCAGATCTTGCTTCTTGCATTGTCTCACCCACCCCTGATGAGAGCTTTTAGTTCTAGCATCAAGGTGAAAGGGGAAGAAGACAGAGAGGATCTGATCAGATGGAGTAAGTTTCTTACGCTGTCCATATTCTTTTGCCAGAATCTTGCCTTATAGGCACACATCAACTTCTAAAGAAGTTAATCTTTGTAACAAGGCCTTGAGCTTCTAGAATGCTACAGATGGATGGGCATCTGGACAGTCTCTCTCTCTCTCTCTCTCTCTCTCTCTCTCTCTCTCTCTCTCTCTCTCTCTCTCTCCTGGATAGTCTCTAACAATGTTCTTCTGTTTGTTCATCCTATATGTACCCCTGAAACTAAGGTTTAGCTACTTCTCAGTTCACCTTTGGTTATTGAAAGGGTGCTATTTTTTTGTGTGTGTAAGTTAAAACCATTTAAAAGTTTGTGAAGTCTTTGCCATATTTACCTAACAACTTCATTCTTCTCTATTTGATTTGGGTCTCCAACCTCTTTTATTGCCATTCTAGATTCATTTATCATTTTTGTTTCTTAATCTCAATATTATTCTTAGTGAGTCTTTTGCTTTTGTTTTTCTCTATACAGTCCCACTGAATCACTGTCTGGTTGCTCAGACATACACTTCATTCTGTTCCCACAGTCATTTGTTCATCCACATAGTCACATTCCCTCCTAACTAAGCCAATTGTAATGATTTTATGGCCAGACAGTACATGTTAGTATAACAATGATACATATGTGACTACCTCTTGCCTTGGGAAAATTTTAGTATTCTGCCCACAATTAACATTGTTATGATTCTTGCAAACTGCAAGAAATAGAATTTTCCTTGTAACTTATTATTCAGTTCAATTTCCCACTCCAAATCTTTTTCAACATGGCTGGTGGGGAAGTTTTAATCTTAATTTGTTCCTTGTCACACCTCTTCCTGGAGTTATACTTTCTAGTAAGGACCTACACAGGGATAAGATATCAGGTATGCATGCACAGAGAGGAGAGAAAAAATGAGTTAATAAAATATGGAGCATTTTAGCTTTAATAAAAAAAAAGAAAAAGGAAGACAGAAAAGCCACACTATGGATTCTCAAAGTTGTGCTTTGCGGTCCTAATCATGAAAATATCTGATGATGCTACATGACTCCTATCTTTTTTAAAAAAACTGTGATGTAAAAGTAAATATGCCCCTATGCACATCAGTCATCCCTAAACCTTGTGCATGCAGTTCTCTTAGGTTAAGTATGTGCAGATAGACAGTAGGTGTTTCGTATGTATTCTCAGATCATTGTCAGTGCTTTGCGCAGGTTACTCAGATGTCTCCACTTACCACCATCCTTTGCGAGTTCCAGGGAATCATAGCTGGTTCAATGTAGACCTGATATAGAAACAGTAAAGAATAACATTTAAAATATGAAAAGGTTTTTGTCAGGAGATTAGTAAAGATATAATAATGAGGAAAAGGATTAGATGTCTACTTAGTTACAGTTGTTTGATGGGAGAATCACCCCCACTACTTTGTGTTTTCTCTAGGTGTCCTCAATGGCTCTCTGTTGGTAGGAACCCTCTGCATGGACACAGAGTTTTACTCAGGTCTTCACTATGACGTCCATAGCCTGTATGGCTACACCATGGCAAGGGCCACAAACTTGTAAGGCTTTGGTTGTCTACCTGGTTCTAGATTTGGGGGGGTGGTGGGAGGTAGAATGTGGGAGATAAGTAGATGGAGTTCTCAGGCATAAATGTTTTGTTTAAATATTGTTTGTAATTGTAAGAATACAGAGATTGGCATATAGTAGTAATTAAGAGGAACAACATTTGGTCTTCTGTATAAGTTTAATTTTGATTGGTTTATGATTAACGTAAATGTCATTTCAGTGATACTTATGTACAATAAAATGTAAGGCAGGTGGAAGCCCCAACGGAAAAAACAGCCATGGTCCCATTACTGAATGTATGAAGATCACCACAGAGTTTAACAAATAAAAAAATACAAGATGTTAAGTAAATTTTCATGAAACATCCTTTTCCTAAAAAATATTTATTGTTTTTTTTAAAAGTTAAGTTTAGCTGAGTTGCCTTACTTTCATCTGACAATATGCTATATCTCAGCCTTCTTCCTTATCTCTCTACTTCTTGATCCTGTCTTTTCAGTTCTTTCTCTGCATGTATACACACATGCATACACACTCACACGTTCACTGACATATACATACACATTCACATACAGACACTCAGTCACCCACACACTCACACACACATTTATATACACATATTCACACACACACAAAGTCACTTACACACTCACACATTCACACATACATACTCACACACATACTCACTCATATACACACTCACACACATACATACTCACACACTCACTCACATTCATATATACATACTCATGCACTCACACACACACATATGCTCACTCACATACTCATACACATATACACACTCACACCCAATACTCACACACTCATACACATATATACACACACTCACACACATACACACTCACACACTCCCACTCACATACACATATACACTCATATACTCACTCAGACACACACAAACAGACATATACACACTTTCCACAACCACTAGTACCATCCCTTCTAAGGAAACAGAAAGATGGGAAATATACCATCCTTTTTCTACCTTGTACAAAGATTTTAGTGATGGATTTTGTGAATACAGAATAGGCTGTCTCTTTACTCCATTCAACACCTCTCTTAGATGATAGAAAATATAATACCTAAAAGAGGAAAATTTGGGGCTTAGTTGAAGATTTTAATCTTAGATTTGCAACAGAGATGGGGAACTAACATGCTATGAACAGCTGTTGAGAACCTTTCAGGTGTCTAGGAAAAGGCTAATAGAGAGTCTTCCTGGGCTGTTTTCTTCCATTCTGGTGTGAACTCTGTGGCTGGAGGAGGGCATGCGGCTCTTCTGGACATATCATCATCCTTTCCTCACTTGACTTCTCTGTGTCTCATGACCACTTTAAACCATGGTCTATTAGCCCTTGAGAGATGTCTCTCCATAGTATCCTGTACTCACTGTAGCACCGCCTTCTTGCCTGCATGTTCATTAATATATTCATTTTTTAAAATGTTTTCAGCTGTTCTTCTATTGATAAGCCATAGTAATTATCCTCGGGCTTCTGTCTTTCCACTCTAGGCCAACATATATGCCATTTATTGCTTACCATGGATGTTAATGTAATTCATTGATTTTATAAGTATATATTTTTACCTGTGCCTCACCTTGATTTTCTGAACACAATTATCCAAAACTGGGGCTGTGGAAATCACCCAGTGGTTAAGAGTGCACACTGCCAGTGCAGAGGACTGTGTGGATCATGCAGCCATGTTAAATAGCTAGTATTTACCTGTAACCTCAATTCTAGGGGATCATGTCCTCCAGGGACAATTACATCCACACATATGTCCAAGCAAACAAATGAGAGAGAGGGGGGGAAGAGAGAGAGAGAGAGAGAGAGAGAGAGAGAGAGAGAGAGAGAGAGAGAGAGAATATGAGACATAGGAACAGAGACAAAGAGACAGAGACAGACACACACAGACATACCCATGTTATCTATATGCATATATCCTTAAGTATCCTCTAGCCTGTTCCCCTTTGCAGTGTCTCTCACTGTAGTAAGTGACAGTCACATAGCACTGCTTAGTTTTTCATTTTTTTTTTTTGATATTTTCTTTATTTACATGTAACTTTCTCCATTCCCGGTTTCCCCTCCAAA
>NW_022196903.1:35903858-35924939 GCF_008632895.1 Mastomys coucha
CTCCTTTTGTTGCCTAATTGCTCTGGCTAGGACTTCAAGTACAATATTGAATAGGTAGGGAGAGAGTTAACTACCATACTCTGACTTATCATTTTAAATTCTGTGTCTTGGTTAGTAGCAATGCCATGGTTAACTCGCAGACTCTGAAATAATAACCTTCCCATCATCTTTATTTTTTTTCTGAAATTTTAGAAATCAGCCTTTGATCATTTTGTTTCTAGTTTTGAAATTTTACTATTATCACCTCTTACTCATTCACAATCATCTTTTAATTATAGTCCTTACCATTTTTCTCATTAATGACTACTCATTTACTTACCTCTCTGGCTTTGAACTACCTCTAAATAATCTATTCTCTACCAGTTCCTAAGTGGAGTGGAAAATATACTTTTTCCAGTAGATGTTTGTGTCTAGAAATGAGGGTTGAGACAGAGGATGACTAAGTCACATGCCTCAGAAAATGTTGAGAAAGAAAAGAGTTTCAGATTGCTTCACTGCCAGTGTCTCTGTGTGATAAATGTGCTATAAAAGCATAATTGGTTTGGTTAATATATTCTAGCACATTCTAAATGCCGTGGTTAATTGTTTAAAGGTAATTGTGACTCTATAAGACCAAAGTGTCATTCTGACATGCCTGGGCTTGGAAGAACAGATTAAATTTCTAGAAAACAGTAGAGATAAATGGACCTTGACCTTTGGGCATGTGGTAGTGTTGGATTTAAAAGTTCAACATTTGGGCCAGCCTCAGTTACTTCCTCACACCTGACTGTTGCTGCTCTGAAGTCAAAGCTTTTCATTCACTGAAGCCCGCACAGGAGAACTGGAGGCATGGATCTGCTGAAGGCTTAGCTCAGACTCAGTTGGAAGAATAGTTTGGGGACAGCCGGCAGTGGGCCAGACTGAGGGAAATTTATCTCTTTCTGGGATGAAAAGAGGCAGATTTTCTCAGAGCTCAAGAAATGATCACTAAAAAGGCAGACGCAGACAGGGGAGGAAGAGAAACAGAAAGCTCTCTGAAACAATTTTTTTTTCTAAGATGCGTGTTCTCTAATCTGTGCTGTATGAGGGTGTTCTCTGACCTGTGACCCCTTAGCGGCCCAATCCTGTTTCGGTTTCACTTTGTGTAGGCTCATAATGACGATTCATGGTGCAATAAAGATAATGAGGGTAAACTGTCATGTGGTCCACACCAAGACAGAACCTGAACACGAGCCAGGGTTATTGCATCAAGCAGGACTATAAACCAGGCCACAAGGCCTGGATGAAAGCGTGCAAGAAACAAAGCAAAACAAAAAACTCAAAACCCTGTGATTGCAGTAGATGGGGCCACAATCTAACTTACTATGGCATATGACGTATATTGTCCTCCAAAACAGCAAGAACAAAATCAGATACAAGATGTAGAATTCATTAAAAGCAACAAAACAAAACAAAACTTAAAAAACAAACACAAACACAAAAACAAACAAGAAACCTGTAATTAGGAGTACAGAAAGTAAGAAAAATTTCTTCACAGGCTGGAACTGATCCATAATATCTTATACAAGATGGTAAGCTTCACACAGAAGTGAGAAGAAACTCTTAAAAATGGCAAACTTCTTGGGAAGTCTAGTTTTCGATATTTGTTTTTGTTGTTTTCAATTGGGTTGAAAAATCCATTGGTGCCTCTGGCATAAACTGAATCATAGACAGTCATGGAGTGCCTCGAATAAAACTGGCTGGAATTTTATTCTCAGGGCCCTGGAGGATGTCTTCTCTCCTAAGAGGAGCTTTGTCTTATCGCGGTCTACTTTTGCTGGGTCTGGCAAGTTTGCTGGTCATTGGCTGGGAAACAATGCAGCCACCTGGGATGATCTCAGATGGTCCATCCCCAGCATCCTCGAGTTTAATCTGTTTGGCATCCCCCTGGTAAGTCTAGTTTCCAGCGTTGGTCCTTAGTAACTCTTTCTATTATCATTCTTTCATGTGTCTGATAGGTTAAGGAACATGTCTCAGTGTCTATGTTTTGGCAAAATCAATTTCTGTGTGTGTTGTAAGATGGTTCTGAAGACAGAATGATATAAATGTTAGCACTGATATATCTTCCATACAGTCTCTATCAGTAGAAATACTATGAATCAAATGTATGAGAATAAGAAAAAACATCCTGTCAGGAGAGGATCAGTGAATGGGTAAGTGTGAGAACAGAGACTGAATGATGAGGTCAATGCAAGCGCCCTATCTAGTCAGTTTGCATAGTATATCCTATAATGAGCATCTTCCCCTTTCTCTCATTGACTGGTGCTTGCTCTGGGACTTTTGGATCTTTGAAGCTTCAAATAATATTAGTAAGAATTCTCCTTCTTTCTCTATATAATAATATAGCCAATGATTTTGGGTTTCTAGTAATAATTTGTTTGCATGTGTGTTCAGGTAGGAGCAAACATCTGTGGCTATAAAAACAATGTCACAGAAGAACTCTGCACAAGGTGGATGCAACTTGGATCTTTTTACCCACTCTCCAGGAATCACAATGGCCCTGAGTACAGGGTGAGTTCCTCCAAGAGAAGTGGTAGGGCGTTTGTGGATAATGCCTACTTATTTCCAGAGGGGTCCTATATACTGTCCCTTTGCTTCATAAGAGTAGGTAAATTTTGAATGACATGTCTAAAAGGCAGAGTGTGCAGGTAAAAATTTGGGAAGGATGGGTATTTATATGTTGAGTTGCTGTAAAAAACATATCCACAAAGGTGTAAGAACTTTTAGCATATCTTCTATGCTGGTAGTGGGGCATCGTAGCACAGGCCTGTAAATCCCAGCACTCAACTAACAGTGGTGAGAAGACACTCAACATCAACTTTGCACCTCCATACTCACACCCAAACAACTGTGCTTGTGTGTGTGTGTGTGTGTGTGTGTGTGTGTGTTCTCCAGGTTGAGGGAGAGGGAGCCCACATGTGTGTGTGTGTGTGTGTGTTGGCTAGTTTTATGTCAACTTGACACAAGCTAGAGATATATTGGAAGATAAACCTCAACCGAGAAAAAATATCACAACCAGATTGGCCTATGGGCAAGATTTTGGTGAATTTTTTGATTTATAGTTGATGAGGGGTGTGAGAAGACACAGATCACTATGGGTGTCACTACCCATGGGTCCTGGATGCTATAAGGAATGGAGTTGAGTGAGTCATGTAGAGCAAATAAGAGGGATTTATCCATAATCTCAGTTACTTGAGGCATCAATTCTTGCCTCAACGTTCTTGATTTGAGTTCCTGCCTTGACTTCTTTTGATGATAGACTGTGACATGAAAGTGCATGCAAAATAAACCCTTTGCTACCCAAGTTGCTTATGGTCATGGTGTTTTATCATTGCAATTAAAAACCCTAACTCAGACAATAAATATATCCACAAAATGAGGACTTGTATACAATATACACACACATTCATATCTCACACATGTACATATATGAATTTATTTTTAAATGCAGCAGCTCATTTGAATAAATTCATGATGATTTTGATTCTGATTCTTGCCTTTGTGCAATGAAATGTCTTTTCTGGGAGAATGCAGAGTCAATCTTCAAAGTATTTTATTGTTGGGTTCCTTTATTCATTTGTGGTCTGGAAGGCGATGATCATCTGAAGGTGAGTGGAGACAGGGAATGTAGGCAGTGTTCACAAAACCTGGCTTGTCATTGCTCATGTAGATAAGAACACTCAGCTCACCTTGTCAATGCTCATGTAGATAAGAACACTCAGCTCACCAGGTGACTAGGGTAAAGAGCTAGTTACGATAAAGAATTGAAAGTTGGGAGGTGAAACAAATAGAAATCACTTAACACATATTTTGTGTGATTCAGTATGTTCATAGCCTTATTATTTAGCTAGTGTTCGGTGAAAGGGATTGGTAGTTAAACTATAACCCATTCTTTTTAGCAAGCCTTCAATATTCAGCTTATACTTCTGGCACACTTAAAGTTGCATGTTAAATTTTTAGAATTATAAGTACTAGGATATCTAAGTAAAATCTCATAAAACAAATGAAATAACTAATGGAAACAATATTTTACATTGATTCAGTCTTATTATTTGTACTTAAGCTAATCATCAATCAATTAGCTACAGCAGGATTCTTCAGGCTTCAAAATATATCTCAGTGTTCCAGGCACCACAACATCCAGTACATTTCTAGATTTTCTCAGCTGGAAGCCAATTGATGGATGCCCAATCCCATGATTTTCTGCTATGGTTATCCTCAGTGTTTTCATGAACCCTACATTAGGGCCATAAAATGACTATATTTGGGAAGGCATTGGGCCTCTTATAAAGAAAAGTAAAGGAATAGATTCACAGTTTTTTCCCAAAATTCAGTTTTTATCATGTGATACAGAATGTGACGTCAAATGTGATATATATGTGTGTGTGTGTGTATACATATGTATGCACACATATATATATGCATATATATAAAATATCTTCCAAACTACATAGAGTGAACAAAATGAGTGCTTACTACTGATGGCAAATGAAAACCAGATATCTTTGCTGAAGTGTTCTTTGTTTGCTTTTTAATAAAGTTTGCACAAACCTGTCCTTAATACCTTTTAACATGTTGTATTAATATGCCAAGGTACAAACAAAGGCCAATTTTTTTCGAATGTGAAAAATGAAACTAACTGTAATGGTTAAAACAATTCCAGAGGAAAGTACACAAAAAAGCTTAAAACTTGCAAATTCACAAAAGTCCAGAGAAAAAGAAAAGGTTTGGAATGTAGATCATAGTTAGGTAATACAACAAAAGTAAATGGGTTTCTTTTTTTCTTCTATTTTTTTTAATTAGATGTTTTCTTTGTTCACAATATCTCCTTTCCTAGGTTCCCCTCCAAAACAAACAAAAAAAAAATGGAAAAAATAAAATAAAATAAAATAAAAAACAAAACTAAAACAAACCCCTGTTCCTTCTCCCCTCCCCCTGCTCACCATCCCACCCCCTCCTGTTTACTGGCTCTGGCATTCCCCTACACTGGGGCATAGATTTTGTTAAATTTTTTTTTAATATTTATTTATTTTATGTATGTGAGGACACTGTAGCTGTCTTCAGACACACCAGAAGAGGGCGTCAGATCCCATTATAGAGGGTTGTGAGCCTCCATGTGGTTGCTGGGAATTGAACTCAGGACCTCTGGAAGAGCAGTCAGTGCTCTTAATCGCCGGGCCATCTCTCCAGCCCAGTAAATGCATTTCTAAATTGTAAAACTAAGCTTAAATCAAATGATTGTTATCTACACAGTGAAATATAAAATGCCTCAGATATATATTGAAGTGTCTTTGAAGAAATTAGATCCCCTTTGGCTCTTTTACATCCATTGAAACCCTTAAGGTATCTTCTTGTCACCTAGGACTGCTATAGTCTGGCCTCAGAAAACTGGTTGAAGTGAAAACTACCTGCTCGCACATCATTGGAGAAGACATGTTATCTTTGGTACTTTTTAAGCCAAAAAACAAAGTAAACAACTACATTCTACAAATATTTCAACCTTCTCCAAACCAAAGAACAAGACTGTATTCATATGAGAAAACTCTGTATCACAATAGAAATATTCACTAATTGCTTCCATTTCCTTCTAGGACCAGGACCCTGCTGCCTTTGGCCCTAACTCTTTGCTATTGCAATCATCAAGACATTATTTGAACATCCGCTATACCTTACTGCCCTATCTCTACACCCTCTTCTACCGAGCTCACACACTGGGAGAGACTGTAGCAAGACCCCTGGTACATGAGTGAGTTTCTAGACCAAGGCTCCCTTCAGATCACAAATTACCTTTACATTTTTAGTGTAACAGGGCCCATTAAGACGTGCAATGGGTGGCTGCTTCCTTTTGGAAATTGCACTCGCTTGACTCTGTGTATGATCTATGTTTTGTAGATTTTATCAGGACCCAGCAACATGGGCTGTGCATGAACAATTTTTATGGGGGCCTGGACTCCTCATCACACCTGTGTTGTATGAAGTATGTTTGTAACTTGAATAACGGGGGGGATATTACTGTTGTCTTTATAGAGTTATAGCTAATTAATCTAGATGCTGAGTATAATGATTGTACTTAAATCTAAATATAAATACAAATGAGAACAATTATGAGTGTTTGGAAAATAAGAATTCTTGGTTCCAATAATGCATCATCTAAAACAGTTTCTGTGCTGTAAAATTACCTTTAAATCTTTGTTCTTAGGCATGTTGCCATGCAATGACATGGACTTATGCCTTGGTGTGTGTAGATCTGTGTATGTGTGCTGAGCATCTAAATATCTTCTCATCCTGAGGGGTTGGGTTGGGAAGACAGAATTGGTGTGCAAAGGAGTAATGGGGGAAAGTGGAGTATAGGAAGATTTGACCATGAGCAAGGGTGTGAAGTAAGGTGTTGGGGAAAGATTGTTATTATACTGATTATCTTGTTTAAAGACATTGCTAAGATAGCAAGCCAGGAAACAAAAAAGATAACAAAGACTCTTTGAGCTGGTGATGTCTCAATTATATCTAATCAACAAGTGACTTTGCTCCCTTGTGGATGTGGTTGCCTTAGTCTACTCTGAACTAATGGACAGTGAAACTCTGAGAATGAAATTCTCTGCTTCTAGAAAATGCATGAAAACAGAAACAAAATGAATATAGTTTTTAGGTACAGCATGGATTTGAATAAACCGTTTGGCCTTTCTGGTTTCACGTGTTTTACTGGTCTAACAGGAGGATCTCAAATGGCTCTTAGAATTATTCAGATAGTCAGGGCAACCAAGTGGAGGTGATCTTTAAACTATACAGAGGTATGTGTTTGAGTATGTGTGTTTGTGTGTGTGTGTGTGTGTGTGTGTGTGTGTGTATGTGTGTGTGCACATGCACTAATATTGCTTACTGATTTTATTTTCTTAGGGCAAGGACAAAGTGAAAGCCTATATCCCAGATGCAATCTGGTATGACTATGAGACGGTAAGCGAACTGGTTTCTAGCAGAGAAAATTCTAAACATAGAAGGCTTGGGAGTTCATGGTAAGCTAACACAAGGCTTTACAATCAGTTGATTGTGGGTAATGTTTTGAGCTATCTTAGTCCATTCAGGATGGTATAAGTAAAAACCTTCACACTTCATAATTTATAAACAACAGAACTTTATTTTCCTTAGTGTTCAGAGGCTATAAAGTCCAAGATCAAGGTCTTCTCAACTTCACCAATCATAGCTTCTCACTGAGTTTTCAAGACTCAAATCACTTATCATTTATTCATAGTTTCACATATAGTATTAGGTTCCAACATATGAACTTTAGAGGGACATTGACCTTCATGTCACAGTAGAAGTCATTTTTAATATCTGTAATAGGTTTATAGACTCTCACTCTGTCAGTCATCTTAATCTGATTGCTATGCTGATAATTGGGACTAATTTTTTCATTAGCTGTTGTTTGTGAAAGCAATTCAAGCTCAGTGCTGAAACCACAATAAGTCAGTCAACTTTCTATTATTATAACAAATATCCAAGATAATAAGGTTATAAGGAGAAACGTTCTCTATATTTTTGCCTTCAATTTCCAAAGGTCTAGTCTTTTGTTCTATTACTTTTGGCTGGTGCAGACTATTTGATGAAAGCATAAGAAGGAACAAAATATCATGGTGAGAAAGTGACAGACAATAAAAGGAAGAGATCAGGGCCTTACAATTCCCATTGAGCATACACTTCTAATAACTTCTAATAACTTAAAAGCTCATTCTAAGGCCCACCCTTGAAGTTTCTAACAGCTTTCAATACCATTGAGTCAGAGACCGGGCCTTTAACACATAAAATTGTAGGGGACAGCCAAGATGCAAACTATAACACACAATATGGTGAGGCAGACAAAGTGTTTAGGTTGGTGTCTCAACTCTGCTCTCTACTATACATATACTTTGGGGGAAATTGCCTCACTTTGGAGATCCCCATGTTCTTGTCTCTAAAGTTGATTGGACTAGAGGATCTTTAGGGGTTTTCCTGGCTGCAGTCTCCTATCTGGTCTGTTTTCCTTTTGTTGCTTAGGGACTGGCTATCCAACAGAGAAAACAATTTATAGACATGCCATTACCAGGAGACAGGATAGGACTTCACCTTCGAGGTGGCTACATATTTCCAACTCAGGAGCCAAACATAACCACAGAGGCCAGGTAAGCTCCAGTGTCTTATTACTAATCTGAAGCTCAGTGAGGCTTCATGGGGGAGACAAGCAAGGATCAAGAGTCCATGGGCCAAATGCAATACCACTATTGTTAACAATCTTCTTTCAAGGCTGGCCCTAAATTGTCTTCAGAACGATAAACATAGTCTTACTTTCTTTCTCATTTTTGTATCTTGGCTATTTGGATGAAATCAGATGATAGGAGTAGTCAAAATAATCTTCATGAGAATTTCCCTATGGTCAGACATTATCTTAAGGTGTATCTACCAAAACATGAGAAGAATTTAGTAGGGGGAAAAAGGTCAACATAGTTTGGAGTTTCAGGGCTCAGATTCTGGAGAATTTCAGTTCAAACTCTGGCCTAACAACATCTTACACGTGTTAATGTTGAACAGTGTCTCTGTGTTCACACTTGTAAGTGTGGAGAGACAGTAAGCTGGAGAGGATGATGGCCTGATCTTTTAGCACCTTTGTGAGGGTTAAGTGAATTAATATAAAGGACAGTGCCTGGAGCCCATTCACAGGAGTACCTGTCACAGGGTCTAATCAGCTTTGGTAAAATGATCACAAACCCACTTCACCCCACTGTTGTTCTTACATTCTCTCTCTTTTTCATTCTGCTACTTTTTCCACACCCATGTTTTCACAAAATACTAACATCTACTCAATTTCTGGGATAGACTGTGGAGGATACACCTCTAGGCATCAAGAGGTAGATTCATCAAGGGTCAAATTCATATGTTTTTCTGCCTTTGTTCATTGTCTGAAACTTGGAATTGTTCTTCTCAGCCGGAAGAATCCCTTGGGACTCATCGTTGCTTTGGATTATAAACGAGAGGCAAAGGGCCAGCTGTACTGGGATGATGGTGTGTCTAAAGGTAGATGGTACTGGGACGATGGCGTGTCTAAAGATAGATGGTACTGGGAGGATGGCGTGTCTAAAGGTAGATTTCCCATTGGCCATAGTGGTGGTTCTTAGTAAAAATTCATCACCAAAGACTTTGCAATGAGGCACTAAATCCATTATCAGGGCTATATTTTACTATCATGGAAAATTTTAGTAGCTTGGAAAATTAAAACACATTCTAAAAGCTCCATTATCTAAGGACAATGAATTAAAATAGATTTCACATGCAAATCTTATATGTTATTGACATGACCAAAGTATGAATAGTATTGCATTTGATTTTTTACTTCATATCATCGTTAACATCAAGCAATACCTTTTTGTGTATTAACTTAGACTGTTTCCGTTACCACTGAGAAAGATACATGTGATGTAGGTCTTTTGTTTTGCACTGTAAAATGTGACATGCCTACAACAGAGATGATTTTAGGATAAATAGAATTTATAAATATTTCATACCTATTATTATGTTTCATGTAAAGCACATAGAGATGAATATGCTATAAACTTTGACCTTGACAAGTTCGCAGTCCAAGAAGATAGAGAACCATAAGGAACATTAAAATATTTTAAATGCTAGCAAGTCAAGCTATAGCGTTCTATGAGACTTCAGAGGAAGTAGTCCATTGAGATTGTACACAGATTGACAAAGTGGGCTTTTGGTTGAGCAGAACTGTATACAGGAGAATGCAAATAAGGAGGATGGGATTCCATAATTTCATTGTTTCCCATAGTAACAGTATATACACATCGTCTCATCCCTTTCAGGTACAGTGTCTGAAAAAAAGTACATTCTCTATGATTTCTCTGTTACATCTGTAAGTACTGTGTCCATAGAACATACATTTAATTCCTTAGTTCCTTTGGTTTTAAGGTTTCGGTGTTCTGTATGTGTTTTTATTTCCCTAAAATTCATGCCTAAGTCATAAGTTAGTGGATTTGTTATAATGTAAGAAACATCTGGACTATTTTCCAGAGTGGCTGTCTATCTTGTATTTTAACTACTAATAAATAAGTGATGCTGTTTTTCTACATAATTATTTGTATTTGAAGCTTTCAGTGTTTTTCATTTTACCCATCCTGTGTGGCAATTTCTTGTGACTGTAGCTTGTTTTACTATTTCTTCAATGTCTAATCACATTGAAATCTTTGCATATGTCTACCTATCTTTTTTATATTATGTTGCATAAAATATCACATCTTTGTCTATGTTCTGACTAGATGGTTTTTGGCATCAGTTAACAGCTCAGTTTTAATATCTATACTTCATTAAATATGTGGTTTGCAAATACTTTCTTCTGTATATAGACTTTTCGTTTCTTCTTAAAGACTTTTATAAAGCAAATACTGAAATTTGGGTATGCCAATTTGTTGTTATTTTCTCTGATGGACTATGCCTTTTGTTGCCATGTGTAAGAACCCTACCTGGCCTTAGAACCTTAGTGTTCTCTGATGTTTATTTTTTTCCAAAGAAAAGAGTTATTATCTAGATTCTATTTTATTATTTATGATCAATTTTAACTAATTTATATATATCAGACTTAGGTCAAAGTTCACCATTTTACCTATATAGGTCCAGATACTCCAGCACCTTTTTGAAAGACCTCCTTCCTCCACTGTATTGCTTTTAAAATTCTTTCAAATACCACTGAAGCCTTTTTTATGGAACTGTATTCTGTATACTTAGCAAGATGTGCTACTTTCCCTTGAAATACAGCCTAATCTACTTCTGGATTTAGCTCAGCTTTGCTATTTTTTAACTCTGTTTCTATAAATAAGCCATTTAATTTATCTAGGAATTAACTTTATCTTTAAAAAATGGAGATTTCAACAACCCACCCTTTCCCACTTCCTGGCCCTGGCATTCCCCTGCACTGGGGCATAGAACCTTCACAGGACCAAGGGCCTTTCCTCTTATTGATGAGCAAGGAGACAGGCGGAGTGGGGGGAGGGAAGAGGGTTTTTTTTTCTTTTTTTCGGAGGGGAAACTGGGAAAGGAGATATCATATGACATGTAAATAAAGAAAATATCTAATAAAAAAAATTGAAAAAAGGAGAAAAAATGGAGATTTCAACCTCATAGCTTGCTGAATCATCCAAATGAGATAATACATGCAAGATACTTAGCATAGTGTCTGGCATATATAAAGCATTCATGAAATTTAGCTTTTATTATTAACGCTAAATTAAAAATTACTGTAGAACATTTCTCTGTATGTAGGGGGTGGGTGTGCATGTGCGTGTGAGTGTGTGTGTGTGTGTGTGTTTGTGTGCCACTTGGGTTTTGTGTAAGCTTGGGTCTCTTTCTTTGCTTGTAACTACTGAGACTTTCTATAAGTTAGGATCATATTTTCTGAGCAATAAAATTAGAAAAGAAATGCTTACCCAAAAGAGGAGAGCGCTGGTGTCTGAGTCAACACCTGCCCTAGGGGCAGTCATTGATCAACATAGAAGAGAAAATCAACTTAGAAAAGAAAAATAGAGAATAAAAAGACATCATGGATGCTGAATGTGTATATTCAATCTCTATAATGACTTTCTCCCTCCTCCCCAGAATCGTTTACAGGCAAAAATTACAAATACTAATTATGTGGATCCCAATGACGTCATATTCACAGACATCAAAATCTTGGGGATGGACAAAGAACCGACTGATTGTAATGTTTTATTGAATAACAATATCATCCCCATTTCAAGCTGCAACTACAATGCTTCAGGAAAGGTGAGAGATCATTCTATCTGCAGGACTCTGGCTGAAAGCCTGGTCCTGGGATTCTGATAGCTTCCCCTCCTTTGCCTTT
The DNA here is from genome assembly GCF_008632895.1 of Mastomys coucha. NCBI lineage: Eukaryota > Metazoa > Chordata > Mammalia > Rodentia > Muridae > Mastomys > Mastomys coucha. The sequence continues at coordinate 35,915,749 of NW_022196903.1, forward strand.
GTGAGTTTGAATAGTCACAGAGACAATTTTCTTCTTGGGGCAGCCATCATGTCATAGAAGAAATGTGGGCATGAAAATTTGAATCCTTCCTTTTATTGGCATTGAAACTTTAAAGAAGATAGCAAGAATTAGTGCCCTAATAGAAATCCTTTTCTGCTAATTTAATACTAGATAAGATGTTCTCCAATGGAATGGCAAACATGAGGTTCTGGGGCATTTGCAGTTTGTCCTTTTTTGAAGTTAGAACCACCCTTAAGATGCAGTTGATATTTTTCCTTGCTGCAGTTGCTATAAGCTTTTTTCATGATCTCACATAAAATGTAAGTGGGAGAAAACATATTCTGACTTAATTATCCTTGTGTGATTCCCTTAATGAACTCATATAGAGGATTATATTTATTGACTTACTCATTTACTTCCTGAGAAGTTCATTATTTCTTAGGTAAGCTGTCTTCCACCAGAAAATAAATATACCACAGGATAGGAACAAAACATCTAGGACTAAGCACAATGAGGTACTGATACTGGCTATTTTCTCCCCATTGTAAGATCTTAGGCATGCTATTAAATCCATATCATGGAGACAATCACAATTCTCATAGCATTGGGTCACTCTACAGAGTTAATACACACAATGTGGAATATGACTGTCACACTGCTTGGCTTCTATGCAATAGATACTCAATAAAACTGAGCTATTGATTACTGCCATTATTAGTCTCATTAACAAGCATCATACCAAAAGGAAAACAAAGCCTAAAACTGATAGATATGCTATGATCCTGCTCCACATTACATACCATTCATGGTGGCTCCAAAAGGTTAAGAATCAAGCAAGTTCCAAGCATTCTGGGTGATTCTGGAGAAAGTTTAGTCCTGACTTCCCTACCATCAGCCAAGTAACCTGGTTTATTACTAGAGTCTTCTCTTTCCCTAGGTGTTGATCATTAGTAACCTCACAGGACTGAAACTGGGACAAGAATACACCATTACATGGAATCTTGTAGTCAGTGACCTGGAGAAGTTTAACTGCTTCCCTGAGGATTCTGCAGTATCCGAGCAAAGCTGCAAGCAGCGGGGGTGCCTCTGGGAGGTAATGACCACAATGACTAGGAAGCTGTAAAAAATTTTACAGCAGGTAGATGGACAGCTGGAAAGGACTTTTTAAGAGGCTGAGGACTTGATGGTCATTCTAAGGGTGTGCTGATTTGCATTTCATGAACCTCACGTGATAGGTGATTGATATGTATTTCTCTCAGATACACTGTATCTATAAACTCACTGTCATTCTAATCACTGCTTTAACTATGTTCATTCTCCTGAGTGTGTGTTTGGATGTTTCTGAATTCTCCCTCCTCAAAAATACACTAATCATATTGGATTAAAGCACATCTTAATGACTTCATATTAACTTTATCATCTGCAAAGATATTATTATCTCTAACATGTCAAATGCACACTACTAGGGCTTAAAATTTATCTTTTTTGTGGGGAGCAATTCAACCAACTTTTTTTTGAAGTTCACTCTATATTAACTGGCTCCTTCAGTAATTAGAGTCTCGAAATTGCAGTGTAGAAGTTCATCAAGAATTCTTCCTACTGTTCCAGCAAACAACAATTCCTGGAGTGCCTACCTGTTTCCACGACACCATTCCCCAGTATGCTGCCAGTAACATTCAATACCAGCCCGCAGGCATCACTGTGGACCTGACCCTCCTGGAAAACTCAACATCTGCCCGAGCAGCAGCAGCTCCAAGAGTTGTCTCTGATCCTCTTTCTGGGAAGATCAGCTCTCTTAAACTGAGTGTAACTTACCATACAGAAAATATGCTACAGGTCAAGGTAATCCTCACAGGACAGTTGCTAACGCTTTTCTTTTCATAATCCTTCTCTCACGTATTCTATCACCTCAGCTATTGTTTCCCCACCTTCCTGTGCTCCAAGTCCCTCCGTTTCACCTCCTGTTTCCCCCATATCCACTCCTCCTATTCCTCCTTTCTTTCCCTTCAAAAGAAAGCAGGCATTCCTGAGATATCAACCAAATATGGCATTACAAGTTACAATAAGTCTAGGCACATACTCTCATGGGCATCTCTTTTTTAGGTTAGAGAAGTTTTCTTCTATAATTTTGTTGAAGGTATTTACGGGACCTTTAAGTTGGAAGTCTTCACTCTCTTCTATATCTATTATCCTTAGGTTTGGTCTTTTCATTGCGTCCTGGATTTGGGTTAGGAACTTTTTGAATTTTTTTTTTTTGCATTTTCTTTGACTGTTGTGTCAATGTTTTCTATGGTATCTTCTGCACCTGAGATTCTCTCTTCTATCTCTTGTATTCTGTTGGTGATGCTTCTTGCATCAATGGCTCCTGACTTCTTTCCTAGGTTTTCTATCTCCAGAGTTGTTGTCTCTCTTTGTGAGTTCTTAATTGTTTGTAGTTCCATTTTTAGATTCTGGATAGTTTTGTTCAATTCCTTCACCTGTTTGGTTGTGCTTTCCTGTAATACTTTAAGGGAATTTTGTGTTTCCTCTTTAAGGGCTTGTACCTGTTTACCTGTGTTCTCCTGTGTTTCTTTAAGGAAGTTATTCATGCTCTTCTTAAATTCCTATATCACCATCATGAGATATGATTTTAGATCCAAATCTTGCTTTCCGGTGTGTTGGGGTATCCAGGACTTGCTGTGGGGGGAGTAGTAGATTCTGATGATGCCAAGTAGTCTTGGTTTCTGTTGGTAAGATTCTTGTGTTTGCCTTTTACCATATATTGATCTCTAGTGTTAGATGATCTTGCTGTCTCTGGCTGGAGCTTGTTCCTCCTATGGGTCTGTAAGCCTGTGTCAGCACTTCTGGGAGATCAGCTCTCCTCTGGTATGACCTGTGTGCAGAGGGCTGTGGATCAGTCATCCCTCCTGAGTCCTGAGGTCAGAACACTCCCTGGAGACAAGTTCTTCAATTGCTGGAAAGGTGCACAGAGGGTTGTGGATTCGTTGTCCCTCCTAGTTTTAGATGGATATAGAAAGGATCCTGTCTCAGCTTCCCTGCCACTTCTACGGCCTATGCCTTCTGGATGATCCCACCTTACAAAGTGACTGGAGAGAAAATCAGCACATATTCTCATATCAAGACTGGATGATGAAGCAACCCAGTAGGAGGGAAAGGTCCCAAAGCAAGATTAAAAAGTCAGAAATAGTCTTTACTCCTACTGTTAAGAATACCATAAGAACATCGTGTTCTTAACATGGATGGTTTTGATTCAAGGCTTTGTACAGGTGAGGTCATTGAAAGACTTAATGGCCCAGCATGGAAATACATGCCTTGGATCTCTATGGAGATTGGTCTATTGGTCTGAATAGCAAGTTTCAGGCCAGCCAAAGGTACTCTCTGAGACTCTCACAAATGAACAGACAGACAGACAGACAGACAGACAGACAATTAATGCAATTCCCTATCTTACAGATACAGAAGTGGGAGCTTTGAGAAGTAGAGATCAGAAAGGGGTGGACAGCTAGTCAGGATATAAACTTAGATCACCAGTTTTGCATCTTCTGTGGTGAACAGTATTCTACATCACACATGGCATTAAAACCCATCTCCCTGAGAAGCATGAGTCTGCCTTGTGGGAAACACACAGAAGAGACAGTAATTTACTCCCAATAGTTTTAGCAGTTTCTGTAGTGGGCACTGCTAAAATGTATCAGTATCACTGTAAGATCCTCTTAAAAGTCTTTTTTTTCCCTCTTCCCAGATTTACAGTACCAGTAGTAAAAGGTATGAGGTCCCAGTACCTCTGAACATCCCTTCTTCACCACTTGACTCCTCTGAGAACTGCCTGTATGATGTAAGTGTTAAGACCAACCCATTTGGACTCCAAATTCAACGTAAAAGCTCCGGTACTGTGATGTAAGCTCTGTTTATTTTTTCTAATAAAAGCATCTGTAGATCTAATTACAATGATTTTAATTACTGCAGGAAAACCCCTAATCCCTGAGACAACATATAATTATGAGCATGTCTGTTGAAGTCAATATGAATTTCTCTTGATTCTCTAGGAAATTTATTTTTCTACCAGTCATTAACTCAGAAAAAGTAATGAAAGATTACAAAAAGATGTGCTGTTTGTTTCATAAAAAGAAAACATGCAGTTTATTGTTAATTGTTAATGAAAGCAGGAAACTACTTATAAGTATAACATATTTCATAAGCCATGGGTCTGTTCTCAATTAAGTATCATTAAGAACAACTGAGGCAAGAGAGGAATAGAGGTTCACAGCAAGAGAGAAATGGTTTCTTAGCGTTTTTGTTCCTATTCTCATCACAGACAACTCCCTCCATGGTATTAAGTATGGAAGGGTTGTCAGTCATCAATTAAGCCATCTACCAGGTCTTATCCTACTGTTGAAAGTCTGAATTTTGCCTGAGAAGAAGTTCACTGCCCCATTAGAGATTGTCACTTTCATGGGCATGTGTATATTTTCCTGTGTGCACCTTTTGTTGATTTGATTATGTATCCAGTTTTCTCAATTTCTGTCTTCAGTAAATTTCTTGTAATCTCAAATAGTTGTTTTAAGAGTTTCAAATTTTTCTATCACACTAGTTTTGGAGACCTCATTCATAAGTTCCCACGAGGTACTAGGCTTTAAAAACTGGTCATAGAAGGATAAATGACACATGGTCTTTCCTCTCACTGAACCTATGATCCAGAAAAGGAAGTCTCTTACAAATCACAGAATATAAATACAGTTGTGAAAACCTAAACCTTAATTATGGCCACTGTTGTGTTATGGTCATTTCACAGCATTTGAATTTGGATCCAGAGAATTAGAGGCTTCCAAATGTGTATTGTGTTTTCTCAGGCCTGTGATCATTAGCTTACCATAAAAGTCTGCCTTTGCATTGCAGTTGGGATTCTCAACTCCCTGGCTTCACCTTCAGTGAGATGTTCCTTTCCATTTCAACTCGTCTTCCATCTCAGTACATTTATGGCTTTGGGGAAACAGAGCATTCATCTTTCAGAAAAAATATGAGTTGGAACACATGGGGAATGTTTGCTCGGGATGAGCCACCATCGGTAAGGACATGAATAAAATTAGCAATCATGTAATTTTTAAACTTACTCAGATTCTTACTCAATATTTGTAAATATTCTCTATTCATCAGCTTCTCCTTGTACTAACCAATTATGCTCTCAAATGCATGTTCTTTTGCTTGAAAAATATTTAATTTCTCTACTTCTGTGGAACACAAGTTTTGTTTATTTTACAAAAAAATTACAGTAAGTGCTCAACTGAAAATTTAAGGAGACAGTAACTACTTCTGTAATCAAAACTAAGATAGATTTATGTAACAGTAAAAGGGGCACAGAGTATAGATCTCACACATTTTTGCTCAGGATAGAAGACAAGGTCAAACAAGGCTTTGTGAAGAACATGACAGGTGAGTTCAGTCAATATCAGTTCACTGTTTGCTTTGTGATATGGATATAATTTATAGGAGTTTCTATTTGTAGTTACCCTATTGTGTAGAAGTTAGGTCTGGTTCTTCCTCCCAGCCCCATGCTCCCAGAAATAGACTCAGACTCAAAATATATTTTTAACTACCTTGGACATATAGCTAGGCTCTTCTCTGACTAGATCATAATTTAAAATAGCTCATTTATTTTAACCTTCATTTTGCCATGTGGCTAGTTACCTGTCCTCAATTACCATGTGTCCATCTCATCACATCTTCCTGGGGGACACCTTCTGTACCTGACTCTATCCCAAAATTCTTCCTCCTGGATGTTTCACTTTCTATTCTATCCTTTCCTATAGGCTATAGGTTTTCTAATTGACAAGTGATACATCCATACAATACACAAGATAGTCTCTCTACACTGTTGTTCTTTCTTACAGTACAAGAAAAATTCCTATGGTGTTCATCCTTATTATATGGCATTGGAAGATGATGGTAATGCACATGGAGTACTCCTGTTGAACAGCAATGCCATGGGTAAGACAATAATGCACACCCATATGCCACCATATACAACTGTGACCATGCTAATGGAGTCAAGAATGTTACTAGAAATAAGGATATTCAAGGGCACAAGGAAAACACACTGACTTTCATTTATTCATCCATTAATTCAAGATTTATTAAATACTCCAGACTATATAGTAAATGTAAAATTTTGGCTATCCATAGCCCATTATTTTTTTGTGAGACTTTAGCTTTTTCACAGGGTGACATATAATGTTTGGTATTATGTATTTTATTATAGACACATGGAATCTACCTCAATCCTATTACCTAAGAGAAGACTTTCCAAAGGAGGTGGATATAAAGTAGTGAGGATAAAATGGTCAATTTTAATATAAATTCTCTACCTGTGTGATTTATAGCTCATTATCAATTTGGCTTTTTCCAATCTTTATAGATGTGACACTCCAGCCAACTCCTGCCCTAACATACCGCACCATAGGAGGGATTCTGGACTTCTATGTGGTTTTGGGGCCAACACCTGAACTTGTAACTCAGCAATACACTCAGGTTGGAAACATGTCTATCCACTGACAGACCATCATGTATTTGTTGCATATTGGTATCATGTTCTTAACACTAACATAAGATTCTTTTGTTCATTGTGCTCATGGGTGTTCCCATGAAAGGATTGGTTTTCTTCTTGAAATCTAAAACAGTTTTTCAAAGAGTTTTTCTTATTTCTGCTGGACAGTGGCTCTGTAGATCTCATTCATATGTGTACTCAAGCTGACACATCAGACTTTAGTGCCATGATGTACTGATACCATATTAAGAAACCACTTCTCTCTTGACCACTTGCTCAATATTCTATTGTAGAATCTGTAATAAAGCATCAATTGTAGAGGTCTCAGGTTTCTGGAGTAATGGCTCAGCAATTCGAAGAAACCTCAACTATAGTATTTCACCATCTTGGCTGTCCTACACTTGACTTCCTTATTTATCTTGAGTGAGAGTTCTCAGAATTCAGTAGAATTGATAAGCTTTTTCCTTATGAAATCTAGTAGGATCTATTTATTTCACTTAGAATATTTTCAACTAATATAAACTTTTAAAAATAATTGTGTGTGGCATGGTGATTAAGTGAAAGTACACAGCATATAAGGACGATATTGTAGTAATTGATATTTTATTTTTATTCCAGTTGATTGGTCGGCCAGCCATGATTCCATACTGGGCCTTAGGTTTCCAACTGAGTCGCTATGGATACAAGAGTGATGATGAAATTAGCAATTTGCATTCTGAAATGGTTGCAGCACAGATTCCTTATGTATGAAGCCCTCTATCTCCCTCTGTTTCTGGTTTTTAATCTTAATTGTATAATGAAAATAGGTTCATATAACTTAAAGCTGTGGTTACTTTAGTATAAGAAATAGTCTTATATAGAATGCTTTACAATTACTTATTATACGCTACCTTTTTGCATGATAAACCTTGATTTGCAAGATTCATGAATAGGAGTTATGTATGTACCCTTCAGCAGGCATTGGGATAGATACAGGATACTAGCACACATTTTCTGCCATTGGAAATATTGCAGTAGCTATGGATTATTCAGTCATGACAATAGAAACACAGAGATGGGCATTTTGGAGTAGTGAGAGTATGAAGGAAGCAGTTACAGATCGGATTTTGCTTTCTTTGAAACATATATGCATATCGTATAATCTAATTCCCCAATTAAATCCTGAGTAAGTAGTTAGGGGCTATCAGCAAGCAAACAAACACAGGTGGGATATAATTATTAGTTTTCTAGCATTCTTTCTTGGCTTTTAGATATCTGCTAAGACTTTGGAAAGAAATTAAGGATTATAAAATGTGAATAAGGTGATCACTAAAGATAATTTGATACATAGGTGCAAGCTGCATTTTTCCCTTTTATATACATTTTATGATATACTTGTTAAACAGAGATGGGAAAAATGCAAGAAAATTGTGAGATGAACAAAATCCATACATTTAACTTTCCCACACCATCAATGCTATCAATTCACTGGTTCATTCTTGTCTTAGTTTTGGCTTTTCTACAAATCTATGCTTCTCCAAATGAATTTCATCTAGATTCATAAGACAATGCAGGTGATTATCACTTCAGCCTAAAATGAAATAGCTTTCTTTCTTTCTTTTTTTTCCATCTGAATATTAACTACTTTCCCTATTGTTCAATACCCCAGTGTTAGTGAGTTTCAAGTGCAGAAACCTCTTATGAGGCTGGGTAGAGGCAGCTATAAAATAAGACTTCTATAATGAATAAATTCAATGGGATTTACTATACAGATAAACACACACACACAAGCTTACAAACAAACAAATAATCAGATCTGCAATCTGTTATTTAGTGAATGCTTACTATTTACTCTTGAACATATCAGTCAGCACTTTGGTGGTCTTACCAGGTTTGAGATTAGAAAGTTTGGGAGGACAGGAATTGAGGGAGGGAGGGAAAGGAAAGAGGGAATGGTAGTTGAAGAGGCAGCGGCGAATGTGGACAAGTTATATGTGAGCAGTAATCAGAGAGCAATTTCAGCATGTGGAACTGAAAAGTCTGTGCAAAGGAGTTTATTAGAAGTTGGAGTTTACAAGGAACCCAGGGTGGCTCAGGAAGCAGGGGCAGAGCCTGAAAAACACCTGCTGCACCTGCAGTGTACAGTACTACAGGACCCTGAGCATCTTGCCTGTTGCTTCCTGTAGGATGTCCAGCATGTAGACATTGATTACATGGACCGGAAGTTGGACTTCACCCTCAGTCCCAGCTTTCAAAATCTTGGTGTCCTGATCAATCAAGAGAAGACAAATGGCACGAGATTCATTCTCATTCTGGTGGGTATTATGACAGACTTTTGGTTTCTCTGCTTATGGTTTCAAAATAATTCTACTGGGAGAAAGTGGGTGATGGGTACAAGAAACCCTGTACACTTTGGAAATTTCCTATAATAACCCGTTAAATGTATATTTTTAAACATTTTAAGCAAATAAATAAGAAAAGAAATGTCAAAGTTATCTTAAAGAGGTAAAGTATTTTTGTTTTTGTTTTTAGCATATCTCTTTGTTTCTCTGGGATTCCACTTACTGATATTTTGATCTTGCTAAAGTAAGAAGTGTGGAAAGACATGCTGCCAGAAAAATCAGACCCCTCCATGTGCAGTCCTTGGTTGGTAGTTGAGACCCTGGGAGCT
>NW_022196903.1:35925161-35933163 GCF_008632895.1 Mastomys coucha
AAAAGAAGTGTGGAAAGAAACACTGAATACAGCGAACTATTCTTCTGCAATGTTCCCCGAGCCTTGGGTGTGGGAGCATTTTGTAGATGTGTTCCCTGGGGAGGGTTTGGAGGAAGAAATGGAAAGGAAGAAGTGTTGTAATTAAAATAAAATCTCAAAAGCACTTGACCCTCCCCCCCCCAAATATCCATATTGGTATCAAGTTTAGAAGTTATGAATCTCAGGACTTTACTGGTGTTTCATTGAACTCACAAACAGATCCAGAATGAAAGTGTGCTTAATTATCAGCAATTTAATCTTTTAACTTCTGAAATTAGAGTATGGTTTTGTTCATTTGTTAATTGATGTATTTGTTGAATGTTGGTGTTTGAAGTTTATTATTGTAGAGTTGTAGGGAGAGGAGGGGTTATTAAATAAGATAGTGTTCTTTTCTTAAGAAATCACTTAATCTTGTGGAGTAAGACAATTAAGAAATAAGTTTTAAAATGTAATTTCAGACAGTGACTTTTGCTTGAAAATTATAAACAAGGATAATATAGAGATGAGCTGGGTCATATGAGATGCAGTAGATGGGAATAGCTACTTTAGTTGTAAGTTGGGTCATAGAATAGAATTTTTTGCTTTCCTAAGGGGTATTGCTATTACACAGTGGTAATGTAGTACATAATCCCTCCTCTTGAAGGTACTATTAATCTTACTAATCTGGCTTACCTTTGGAAGCTGTTTTCCAAATATAACCATATAAATTTATGACTAACCATTTTATTTATTTGCATTTCAAATGTTATCTCCCTTCCCAGTTTTACCCCTGCAAACCCCCTATCCTAACCCCCCTGTCCCCTGCTTCTATGAGGGCGCTCCTCTACCCACCTACCCACCCACTTCCACTTCACTGCCCCAGCATTTCTCTATGCTGGGGCATCAAGTCTTCATAGCACCAAGGCCCTCCCATCCCATTGATGCCAGACAAGGCACTCCTCTACTACACATGCAGCTGAGCCATGGGTCTATTCGCGTGTACTCTTTGGTTGGTGGTTTAGTCCCAGGGAGCTCTGTGGGTTCCAGTAGATTGAGATTGTTTTAATTCTTTTTTCTCCTGCCTGTCTTCCCTTTTGAATGGATCTATGTGTGATCAGAAAAAAAAATCACTTGTCATGTTCTTAGTTTCTAAAAATCTCCCCATTTCATAAGCTACAGCTCTGGGTAGGTACTTTCTATAGTAGAGGAAATTTCATTTATTGACTAGATTTTTATTCTCTTTGAAAGAGATTGTTATTGTAAATTATGCATTTTCCTTTGGGTACCTGTAACAATGTACTTCAGTGATTTTGGCAATGTACTCAGTAAAGACACCTACTTAAAAATTATTTAATATTAATTCTTGGGTCATTAATTCTTTCTGCACTATGAATTGTCAAGTTTTGGTGTAGAAGTTTGTTGGAGATGTTTCATTCATATTTTTTATTTTAAAACTCTTACCACAGGATCCAGCCATTTCTGGCAACGAGACACACTATCTCACATTCACTCGAGGACAGGAAAACAATGTGTTCATCAAATGGCCTGATTCTAATGATATTGTCTGGGGCAAGGTAAGACTTGAAAAAGATAGCTATATTCTCTTCCTCACTATAAGTTTCTGTAAGTCCTGTAACTATATGCTGGATAATAAAGACAAGAGGGATTCTTTCTCATACTACCTAGTGCTGCAAGCATTAGACCCAAAGTTACAGGTGAAATTCTTTAAAAACATGGAACGCTGTCATTGCTTACAAATAATCTGATATTCCCATTATTCATATTTAACATGAATGTTTTTAAAACCAAAATTAATAATCCATTAGGTCTCTGAGGTCTGTGTCCTATCACATAAACTTAAGATAAATATTCACTTTTGACCAATACTTAGCTTAAAAATAAACTTAACTATCTTGTTGCTTTGGATTTTTTCTATGGCTTAAACCCTCATCCAACATGTATGCTGTCAATGATAATTTATGCAGATTCCTGGAACCCAAACTACTTTCCTAAATTTATCACACTCCAGTCTCTCACCCTAGGCATGTGCTCTCATTATGAGTGTTACCTTCTCATCTAACATATTAGAACTTGACCTTCAAGACATGAGCTGTCTTATCTACCCTCTCAGCAACTGGTTTAGCTGTATTATAGGAAGTACCATTGCCCCCAAGTATTATATACCAATTATGTAGGAGTTTTGTGAACACTAAGGAAGCAAGAAGTATTTCCTGTTGAAATCTCTGAATATGTAGATTCTAGAAGAGAGCTAGGCATTAAGTGCTCAATAAGTGTACTCTGGTGATATATCCATGTATATAGTTAATGTACCACTAATTACACATAAGATTGATTAATATTATAGATTGTTAATGCTACAGATACTACTCAACAAGTATTAATACAGCTTGAAAATATTGAGAAGGAGCCTAAAATATTGAAAAGCTTGTATGGAGGAGTGTGCAGTGAGATAGGAATTTCTGAGGGGCCCAACCTTGCTCAGGAAGCAAGCCAGAATGTCAACCAGTCATTTCTTTAGCATCATATTTCATACTTATTTGTAAAAAAAAAACTTTTATAAGTAAAAATGAAATAAGACCAGAGCCAAGTAGTCATTTGAAATATTATTGTGCAGAAGATACATTTAAAATGAAGTTAGTTGCTTAAGTTCAAAATTTAAAAAGATGAAAATATCTGGAATAATTCAAGACACCCTAGTGAATTCTGCATATTCATATTTTACAGCTTAATTTATGACAAATTATGAGGTGTCGAGTTGCCTCCCTTTAGAGTTTTGTGTGCAGAATACCTCATGGTCCGTGTGCAGTGATTTAAAGGTTTTGATTTTTGCTATTTGTCTAGGCGTGGGCAGAGTTGCCTGATGTAAATGTGGATGGATCCCTTGACCATGAAACGCAACTTAAGGTGAAGTTAAACAGATTTTTTTTTCTTTTTTCTTCTTTTTTTTCTTTTTGGTATCACCCTAGACATCTGAACATTTGTGTTCTCTTAGTGGATAAGTAGCTTCCCCTTTTTGGTTAAGCAGCTTTAACTTGAATCTGCTTGCCTGGTGGTCAGTTTTAACATTAAAGAAGTGCTTGAATGAAAAACTTAACAGCCAAGTAAAATGGAAGGATATAGAAAGAAAATTATCATGAAATCCCATGGATTATTATGTGTTCAATAGTTTGTTATTCAAATATAATGTTGCTAGAAAATAATGAACCAAGGTCTAGAATATACTCCCAAGTACTAAACTATCACAAGCAGATGTTTTTTGATGAATTCCTTGAAGACCAAAAGCTATCAGGCTGGAAGGAAGAAAGTCCTTGGTTTCATGCCTTCTGTTCCATCAAGTGTACACACTTAGTTACCGTGCAGCTCATTTTTCCTAGGGTAATAGGCAGGTCCTCCTTAGTTTGGCCAATCTACAAGAATCCAAGGCATCTTTACAATTCAACTGTTTAGATACTATTAATTTTCTTTTTCTTTTTTTCTTTTCTTTTCTTTTCTTTTTTTTTTTTTTTTTTTTAGGTATGGGATATGGAACAGCCAGAGGGTGGATGGGGGAAATAAAATATGGAGTGTAAAAAAAAAATTAATTAATTAATTAAAAAAAAGAATGGCTACTCCAGCTTGTTTCTTTGGGCCATTTGCTTGGAAAACATTTTTCCAGCCTTTTACTTTGAGGTAGTGTCTGTCTTTATCACTAGGTATGTTTCCTGTATACAGCAAAATACTATTAGTTTTCTATTGTCTATGGTTAATGTTAAATTCTAAAACAAGTCCTAAGCTTTAAATGTGTTTTTAGAGTGCTTTTCTCCCTCCCTCTATCTTTATGACCATTGTAAACTCTGCAGCAACAGCAGCAGAAAAGCTGTTAGTTCAGAAACTGGATAGGCCTAAATGCTCGCCCATTTCCTCTTTTGTCTTCAGTGCTCTCCTTCCAAGAGAGAAGGGAGATCTTTCTCATGACAGCATATGTTGCTCTTCCCAGCTATACAGGGCCTATGTTGCTTTTCCTGACTTCCTGCGTACCAGCACAGCTGCATGGTGGAAGAAGGAGATAAAAGAGCTCTATTCAAATCCTCGGGAGCCACAGAAGAGTTTGAAGTTTGATGGGCTGCGGATTGTAAATACGCCTTTAATTCTCTGAACACATAAGCAGTTAGAACTCAGGGAGGCACTTTATAAACTAGCAGAATCAGCAGCTAGGACTGGATAACTGAAAGGAAGGTAATTTAGTTTCTAGGATCAGGAAGAGCAGAGATTATTCTAGTCCTGCCCAAGGACATGTCTGGTAGAGGAATCCATGGAGGAGGTATATTAGCTGCTCAAGATGCTAGTACATGGACAACAGGGAGGAACATCCTGGCATCTCTTATTTCTAATTGATCAGTCTCTTAACTTTGCTTCCTCGCTTTCACATCCACTCAAAGCCTGCAAGTGCATCCTGCAAGACAGGGCAGACTTGGGAATGGACAGGCATCAACTTGGATATTGATGGGATGTCTCTAAGAGATGTCTGTGAGGGCTCCTCCATTTGCATCTTTCCAGGGGTGGAATTCATTCATTCATATCATGCTTTCCCATCTCACATCTAGACTCCTGAAACCCTAAGCAAATTCTAAGCCAGCTCTGAAGAGCTGTTAGATGCTAGGTCAGAATAAAAGGAGTTCACACAGGGACAAACTTGAGCCCTGTAATTGCTTTATGGCTTCAATGGCTACTGACATTTCAGGGCAGACAAGCATACTGTATATTTGTGGAAGAACAGAAATTAATCCAAACAGATAAGTCAGAAAGTAAAGAAATGTAAGCAGCTTTGAAAAAGAGATTAAGAAAATTATGAGATGTTTGCTCTAACACAGTGATTCTTAACCTTCCTAATACTGTGACCTTTTAATACAGTTCCTCATGCTGTGGAGACCCAAACAAAATTATTTTCATAGCTACCTTATAACTGTAATTTTGCTATTGGTATGAATTATAATGGAAATGTCTGTTTTCCAATGGTCTTTAGGTGAGTCCTGGGAAAGGGTTGTTCAAAACCCAGATTGAAAATTACTGTTCTAGAAGAAAGAAAACTGTTGTTGAGTAAAGCAAAACAATTCATAGTTAGTCCTAAATGTAGTTGCCTGTAATCTTATTTAGGACTATCTTAATAAAGATTGACCAATATTATTTTCATTCTACTGACAATGAAAATTCTCTCAGGGCCCACACTCCCTGCAATTGAATTGTATACTCCCCAATGAAAGGTTTCATTTCAAGCATTGCTTCTGAGTTATTACAATTTCTCAGAGTATTTTCAAGCCTTTCCAAGTAGTAGAATCATAGCGAGGCTGGGGCTATAAGAAATGGTAGAGGAAGATTATAATAGCCACTGGCTACAGATACAAAATAAATAGTCTCTGAATAGAAAAACAAAAACAGGCTTCTTGGGTAGGGGAATAGATTAAGATATTTCATAAAGTTCAGGGTCCAATGTTATCTCAATGTTTTTGGTTCTTAGGATTGAAAAGGTAAACTGGAAAGTTTACTGCTCCACATCAATAAGCTGATGTGGGTCTTTATAGTTCCAGTTTGATCTATGACAAGGCTAAAGACCAGGATTACACACTAGTCATTTCTTTTTGAGGTTAGTGTTCTATTTAGAAATGACATGCTGACCCTGATATGACAGAATCTTTCTTTGCCTGCTTACTTCAGGATATGAATGAGCCTTCAAACTTTGTGGATGGAGCTGTCGGGGGCTGCCGCAATGAAATTCTCAATAAACCACCCTACATGCCAGGTATAATTTCTTTTCAGCTCAAGATTCTCTTTCCTTTAAGTCTTGTATAAAGCCATTTTTTTTAGATGGGAAAGGGGAAGAGCAAACATAATTTCACTATGACATAAAATTCACAAATACGGCCGGGTGGTGGTGGCGCATGCCTTTAATCCCAGCACTTGGGAGGCAGAGGCAGGCGGATTTCTGAGTTCGAGGCCAGCCTGGGCTACAGAGTGAGTTCCAGGACAGCCAAGGCTACACAGAGAAAACCTGTCTCAAAAAAACAAAACAAAATAAAATTCACAAATAAAATAACTTTGCATATATCCAACTTAGTAAGTTAGTAATTGGGTACAGAAATAATGACATGATGTGCTATAAAAGAAATGAAGCAATATACTTGATTGTATGGATGGCTACAAATTTATTGCCCATGTTTTAAATACACCCTTCTATATGCCTGTAAACACACTTGCCCCAAGATACAGGGTTTTCTGATTAGAGTTTCATTCCTGAACTCTCTACCTATGTTCAGACACTTTAAGAAAGATTCTCCTTGGCACTCACTGTACTGGAATATGGAGTAAGAGGCTTTGGTCCAGGATATCTCGGTATATTGAGGTCTCTCACCACAAACAAGCTCAAGGAATGAAGTTCGTAAAAGCACTCTATCTGAAACTAGAATCCAGGCTTCTTAATGTCTATATTATTGGTCTCCATCCATCCATCCATCCATCCATCCATCCATCCATCCATCCATCCATCCACTCCTTCCTCTCTTACTTTTATATTTATCAGGCAAAATGTTGACAAGCCAGAAAGATTTAGAAACATCAAGACAGAATTGATTTGAACAAGGTCTATTTATTTCCTTGATAACATTGCCATCTAGTGGAAGAAAAAGTGTTAACATCAAAGGAATTTGTCATGGTGAGACTGAGATGGCACATTAAGTTTGAATTAAAGAAAAAGGATACCCTATCTAGCCTACAAGTTTTCTTTAGCCTTAATTAATTATGAAATCACAGGATGTTGCTTTTCTACATTAAAAAACTCAAGCAATTAAACCTGTTATGCCAACATATAAATCAAGATGTATGGGAAATAACTCATTATTCCCCCTCAGATTTGGAAGCCAGGAATGTGGGCCTGAATAGCAAGACTCTATGTATGGAGAGCGAGCAGATCCTTCCAGATGGCTCTCCTGTGAAGCACTATGATGTGCACAGCCTGTACGGGTGGTCCCAGACCAGGCCCACCTATGAGTGAGTATACTTTTGTTACTGTTGGCAAAGATACAGCCTGGCACAGGGAATTAGGATATATTTTCACAGTAAGCATAATTTAAAATCTTGTTTGTGATATGTCTAGATATTTCAGGTTCACATGAGGGAAAACAATAAGGTTGTATTGGGAGGTTGTATGTGTTTGGTCTTAAGCATGGCCCATTGCTATGTTACATTCTTATTGAAAATACCTTTATGTAAAAAGAATATTGTCTCGATAGAGGCCACCATAGTAGCAAATTTTGTTAATTGGTCTGGACGTCTTTACTTTCATCCAAATCCTTTTCCTCCACTGTCCCTCTAAGTTCTCCATCTTTCCTTCCTGCCTCATTATTCATTTAATAATAGGATGGATCATATTGTACATTAATAAGACATGCTTTTTCTTATTTTTTTATTGAACATATTTATAATATATTGTTTAATCCCTTCCCTACCAAGTCCCTTCAGGAACATTTCTATTGACTACATTTTTGTTGTGTATATTACATTTTTTGTTTTCATTTTTGAGTGGTTTTTGTTGTTATCGTTAATGTTGAAAATTGGGCATTTCCAATAATAATTGATGTCTCTTTCATTGTCCATAGAGTTAGCTGTTGTTTTTGTTATTTGATTAGCAAATTTTCTCTGTAGCCATCAGTTTCTCTTCTTTTCCATCCCCTTCCCTTCCCTCCCCTTTCCTCCCTTCCCCTCTCTTCTCCTTCCCTCCCTTTCCTCCCCCTCCCTTCCCTCCCCTTCCCTTCTCTCTCCTCTCCTCCTCTCCCTCCTTCCCCTCCCCTCCCCTCACCTTCCCTCTCCTCCCTTACCCTCTCCTCTCCTCCCCTTTCCTTCCCTCTCCTCCCCTCCCCTTCCCTTCCCTCTCTTTCTCTTCCCTTCCCTCCCCTCCTCTCCCCTCTCCTCCTCTCAATTTCCCTCTCTTCCC
>NW_022196903.1:35933551-35953813 GCF_008632895.1 Mastomys coucha
CCTTCCCTCCCCTCCTCTCCCCCTCCTCTCCTTCCCTTCCCTTCCCTTCCTTCTCCTCACCTCCCCTTCCCTTCCCTCCCCTTCTCTTCCCTTCCCTTCCCTACCCTCCTCTCCCCTCTCCTCTCCTTCCCTTCCTTTGCATCCCCCCTCCTCCACTTTCCTCCTGTTCTGTTCCCATCTTTTTTGTTTCCTTATACTCCTACCACCAGCACCCCACTCTTTGGAGGCTTAGTTATCTAATCAGTGTTCAATCAATCACTAGTCAGAGAGTTTCTCAATTAATTTCTCACTAAGCAAGTGAGATAGGGGAAATATATTGAAAGATCCTGGAACAGAAGAGACCAAACTCTAGAATGAACATTGAAACTAAGGTCTGGGGAGGTTTTGAGAGCTGGGTGGGGGTGAGGTGTGTGGGGGTGGGGGTGGGGTGTATTTGTGTGTGTGTGTGTGTGTGTGTGTGTGTGTGTGTGTGTGTGTAGGCCACCTGTGTTTGTTAATTGGCCTTTTAGGAAAAAAATACTTTCTCTGGTCTTTGTAGCCTCCTTTAAGTCTGCTTCACATTCCCTCTACAGCCTGAGTGGTGGGGCCCACCGCCTTCCCTAATGATTGCATTTCAAAGAGATGCTCTTCAGGCCTTGGGGAAGACATTCCAGATTCTAACTCCCACACTTTCAGCTTTTTTAAAATAAAGATTTACATCTCAAAGGAGCAGAGAAATTATTCCTAATGCCAGTTTTTTGTTTTTTGGGTTTTTTTTGTTTGTTTGTTTTGTTTTGTTTTTTACCAAACCCTCTAAGAAAAGTCAATCCAAAGGCCTAACGTGTAGGAAATGCCTGTCTTACGCCTGCTTCTGAAGCATTGAATGTTTGGTCTTTAGGTTCCTTACCTTTGCCAAGGTGAAGTGAATGCAAATTTAGGAATCTAACTGACAGCCTTTCCTTCATTTCTGGCTTCTGTCCTTGCTCTAACAAAGCTTTTGGGCCTTTGTTCATGACTTTTCCCTCTTTTTACAGAGATCACTATGGTTCTAACCCTCCAGGAATTACTTTTAATATCTAAGCCAAATGTTTTGCCCCAAGTGAAATCCCAGCCTTAGCACCCATTGTCTGGAGAACTGAAGTTAGAATAGACAATTTAATGGTTTAGGGGAAAACACTCTTAACGAAACGAAAAGGGAGTTCAGATGTCTCAGTTTACTGTGAATCCGTTTGAGGACCCTTATGTTTGAAGTTTTAATTACTGTGTCTAAGAGATCCATAAAATAAAAATGCTTCCAAACTGTAAGCCCATAACCTAAGGGCTTCTACACCCTGAGATGCTGGGGAATATTGTTCATATAAGATAAGCCACCTCTTCTCATGTTCTCAAAAATGTTTGCTTGACCCAACAACACTGGAGGTGATTGATCTCCCTTAGGCAGGAGGTAGATAGGGAGGAATGTCAGGATATATGCTTACCACCATTGGATAAAGGCTAAAAATACATAGTTTTGTGGGTTTGCCTTATAACTATCCAAAGTGGACCTGGCCAAAATCTATCATCCTGGCCAGTATTTAATTAAAACTTGCTCCAAATTCTACCCAAAATTTTGATAGTGGTCTTATTCTCTCTCAGTGAAATTAAGAGCTGCTAGCTTTTGGGTTTCTGATGGGGTTATTGGGGAGTGGGCTGAGGTGGGAGTAGGTTTAAGAGGGAGGGTTACAAGTCTCACTGTCTGGACAATTTAGTAGTTTCTGTTGGGAAGATGACTTTTATTATTTTATTGACTGATGACTTCTGAGTTCTGAAATGGTTTCTTTCAGCTGTTCTGCCTGTTTAGTTTATTTGGAGAAAAAGATCACAGATGCCCTCTTTCATCTTTTGACTGTTGTTTAAGGCAAGCTTTTCTGTAAACATTCTTTTATCAAAAAAAAAAAAAGTCATTAAGAACTTCTTTTGTACAGGAAACTTCCCTGAGCCCTAAACGCAACAATGATAGCATAATCCCACTTCCCAGAGTCATAATTTGGATTTTTCAGGTTTTGGTTTTTGTTTTACAGGGTAGAAATATATTTTCCACTCCTCCACTCATTTTTATTCAGTGTCTCTGTGTGTTCTTCCTCTGTTCCTATTTCTTAGACTTAGAGGGCTTAGGGTGTTTGCCAAGAGCTATCCACAGACAAAGAGAGGCACATTAAGTGATATCATGGTTCCTAGCAACATTCTTGTTAATTTTTCTACTCTCTTTTTGTATTTTTCAGCTGTTCTTTCATGATGTCACCCTATTTATACAGGCCTAGTTTTCTCTTGTCAGATATAAACTTGGGGTCACCAAGAAAGACCACACTATCCCTTCAGCTGAAGAGTTTGGACAAGGCAAAACTTTACTCTTGATCCAGAGGTTATGCTTAGGAGAGTGAGCACTCTGGAATAGTAGTGTATAAACTTACCGCATGGCTTCTCCATAGTAAGAGAAAGGATGTTTTTGTTTTTTTGTTTGTAAATATGAGATTGAGCAGAGGCATCCAGAAAAGTATAGAGCAGCAGAGAGAAAAGCAGACTGGATATGGGCAGGGCTAGAGAGGTGAGGAAGAATAGTAGAGGTAACAAGACATAACATGAGAGATGAGGTGAGAGAGTAGTGAGGAAAGCTGGGTTACAAGAAGGATGAGTAGCCGCAGGGGAGCAGGAAAAAGGCATGGGTATTTGAAATATATAACACATGTGTGAGTGGAGACTAAGGGAGTCTGGGGGCTAGCATGGACCTTGATATGCTAATAGGTACCACAGGTGTTTGCTAATGGGAGAGCTATATGTCCCTTTACCAGAGGTTAAGGAAATGACAGTTTTTGGTAGAAGGGAACCAGTTTTACAAGTTCCTGAGACATTCTGGCTTTTATCTAACTGCCAGAAATCCTCCTATAGTCCACAGTAAACTCATTTCTCGATAGCTGGACTCTGTTTCGAGTTTGGGGAATTGGAGTTTCCTTTGGAACTAATAGGCAGGAAATATACTTGTTATTTTATTCTGACTCAGGTGTTGACTGATCTTCCCTCATTGGCTGTGGTCGAAGCTTAGTCTTTCATGATTGGCCAATTAAAAAAAAAATAGCCCAAAGGAAATGAAGGAAAGAGAAAAGAGGTGGTCTACCCTGTCATTAATTTCCAAGAATGCAGTGGGTGCTTTGTGTAAGGAAACCTTTTACTAGGTTGGGTGGGAGAATAACCTTTTGCATAAAGGTCTTACAAGGTTAGAAAATTGAATTCCTTATTGTAAACTCCACATTTACAGTATTCTGTAGAAAAGCACTTAATATTTCCTGCACTCTGACCAAGCAGAAACTGGTTCTTCAAGAAAACAACACAGCTCTTCCTATGAAAAAAGAAATCAGGTGTTTTACATCCTCCAGTATAGTCTTACCTCAGACTATTCGAGGAAAAAAGTAAGAAGTAATCCGTTGAGGAGCCCCTCCTCTGGAAGAGCCAAACAACCAGAAGGAAAAGTGACCAACTGATCTAATCTAAGAAAACTTTATAGAACCACTTCCTACGTTTAGGTCCTAAGCCTATGTACATATTCTTTAAATGATCCTTGGTAGCTTCCTGTACTGGGTTTCCTAATAGTAATAAGAGCTCAAGAAAAACTTCTTCATGAGGATTGTGCAATGACAGATGTGGAATTGATCCATATGTTCCTGGATTATAGAATTTGTTCTATGGACACTTGCTATACCACTCACTCCATCCCTTCCTCTGACCTCTACATGTAACCAGATGATTAGGCCTTTTAAGAATGAGATCCTTATACCCTGCGGGGAGGTTCCTGGTGGCTCATATCCTCACTTCTGGAAAAAGGTCTCTGACTCTTAGTGCAATTGCTCTACTGCCTCATGCACACAGCATACTCTACACTGAAATTCCATGGCTGTCATCTTAAAATCCACCTCCTTGTTTCCCCAACCAGAGCTGTGCAGGAGGTGACAGGAGAGAGAGGGATTGTCATCACCCGCTCCACATTCCCCTCTTCTGGACTCTGGGGAGGACACTGGCTGGGAGACAACACAGCTGCCTGGGATCAGCTGGGGAAATCCATCATTGGTGTGTGAGCTGTCCCCAGGGGCCTTTGCTGGTGATGGGAGTGGAACTATACTGTATATGATTTGAATATGCCTCGGATGTTTAGTTTGGCAGTAAAAGCAATCCAACTTGAATGCTCTTTCAGAGTGTGCTTATCAGAATTGCCCAGAGCTGTTAATGAAGTAAAGAGAAAGCCAGGTTGAACTTTCTCTCTCCTACCCAAAGGCTGTCTTCATTTAACATGGCCATTTTATTTCATTGCAGGCATGATGGAATTTAGTCTCTTTGGAATACCTTATGTAAGTCATATTGGGACTATTGCACCTAACTAGAATTTCAGTGTATGTGTATCTATCTTGAAAGAATACCTAGTTGATATTCTGATTTTGATTCTTTTTAGACAGGAGCAGATATTTGTGGGTTCTTTGGAGATGCTGAGTATGAGATGTGTGTCCGCTGGATGCAACTGGGAGCCTTTTATCCATTTTCCAGGAACCACAACACGGCTGGGACTAGGGTAAGGCAGCCATTGTTCTGCATATGTGTTATACAAAAATCAAATTACACTTGATTTCAAATTTACAAGTTTTGTGTTTTATAAAAAGAAAGAGTATATGTTTTACAAAGCCTGGTATGGTGAGGGTGGGAGGGGTGCCTTGGTGGCCCATACTGAGGCATCCTTTCCCCTGGTAGCAGCCATAGGACAGATATAGTATGATAGAGCTTATTTAGAGCACAGGAAGGGGAGTTAATAAGGGATGAGAGGGAGTAGAGGTAGAAAGACAGAGAGAGGGAGAGAAGAAGAAGAAGAAGGAGGAGGAGGAGGAGGAGGAGGAGGAGGAGGAGGAGAGAAGGCAGAGAAAGAGGAGAACATGAGAGAGAGAAAAAGAGAAGAGGAAAGGAGGAAAGGATGGCCAGAAACACATAGAGGGGGAGAGGGGAGGGGGAAGGGGAGAGATGAAGAAAGGGGTTAGGGAATCAGAGAGAGTAAGAAAGTAAGAGAGCAGAGGAGAGGCCAGACAGTCCTTTATAGTAAGCCAGGCCTATGCTATTGCCAGGTAACTGCTGGGTGGAGCCTATGAAGACTGCTACCAAGTGTGTCATTCTTATTTCCTCTCAAATCATGGAGACTACCAGGACTTCCATGTTTTGGAGTATACACAAAGTTCAGAACTTCAACATTATGAATAAATATTAGTAGTATACTTTTCCTCACTTCTTACAGGCCTTCTTGTAGGCATTATTGCCAAGAAAAAATATTTTCTAGTTGCTAATTGAACTACAAAATAATGTGTTCCGCTGTTTGAAAGAATATGGAATTGGTATTTTCTCAAACAATAAATTAGTGCTACATAAGAACCTATTTGTAAGACTTCATATGCACACACACACACACACACACACACACACACACACACATACACACACACAGACACAGACACACACACACACACACACAATGCCAAAGCTACATTGTCTTAATCATCTCGGAACAGTGAAAAAGAGAAACAGCATTCACATTAGCTTTATAGGTGGTCAAGGAAGCAGAAAGGAGTATGCTAGAAATGACAAGAGAAGTAACATGTGGCTTACACATGGAGTAACTAAGTGTCCAGCTGTTCTCTTTTGAGATCCTTGGGATGAAGTGAAGAAGATCTTACCTGTTGTTACATGCCCACTCCTTCTTTAGAGACAAGACCCTGTGGCCTGGAATTCAACCTTTGAAGAGTACTCAAGAAAAGTGTTGAGGACCAGATACTCCCTTCTGCCATATATGTATACTCTGATGCACAAAGCTCACACAGAGGGCAGCACTGTCATCCGACCACTTCTTCATGAGTGAGTGTTGCTTCTCCTCAAGAAGAGGGTCTGGGCACATTTGTAAGTAACAGTTTGTGTTATAGGGAAGAGCGTTATTATATTGGGTTTTTCAGGTTCACAGAAGACAATACAACATGGAAGATAGACTACCAGTTCATGTTGGGCCCAGCCATCCTGATCAGCCCTGTTCTGGAAAGTGTGAGTTTCTCAGCATAAGCCATGCATCTTCCAATCACATGATCCAAAGTCACAGGAAAAAATTTTGTTTAAAATTAAAAAATAATTGAGTTTCTTTGTGTGTGCACATGTACAGATATTAGAAGACAACTTCTAGAAATCAGTTTTTTTCCTCCCATCATGTGCCCTCTAGAGATCAAATTCATGGTTTCTGGGTTGCTGATAAATGTCTCTACCCACAGAGACATTGCACTATCTTCAGATAAAAACCATATTATATATATTCATGTCTTGCTTACCTTATTCTTTTCAAATAGGTTTCTAGAACATCAAAAGAAGATATATAACCACAAGACATTTTTAATAAAAGCTTTTCAACACTGATTTTTTATTTTAAAATTCTATGTTCTAATATCATTTTCTAACTTACTTAATTAAAACATTTTCTGTGTATTTAAAGGGGAATTTTCAAAGTATATTCATTAAGATTTTTCAAACTCATGACATCACTAATAACATTTCATCTTAATTTTAATTATATAAAAAGTGTTTTAAATATCAATATTGCTTCCTACTTGTATTTTAATAGTGACACACTGATTTTATGTTTCAGAACATGTTTGAGATCCATGCTTATTTCCCCAGAGCCCGTTGGTATGACTATAGCACGGTGAGTTGAAATGTTTTTGGGAAGAACCAAATGGCATTGTATAGGCTAGAGGGGTGGCTAAAACTTTTCCTAACTTCTCAGACCAGAAAAGAATAATTTCCAGTCTTTATGTATAAATGAGAATCTGAATAAAGACATAAAAAACATGTAAGCACCTATATCTCCCACTGTCTACCTTGTACCTCTTCTAGACATGTGCAGAAAACATTAGGTTTTCAAAGATTTAAGGAAAAAAATGAAAATAGATTTTTTTCTCTCATGTTTATAGTACTTTGCTGATCTTCCAATATGTTCTCTTACTAAGAAAGAAGTTTTAGTAAAATATGTAATTCATTTAATTGATTTATTTTTCACCATTTCTTATCTATGTGCTTCCTTCTAGGGATCTGGCAACAATTCAGCAGGTGAGTGGAAAACACTGCCGGCTCCTCTGGACCACATCAACCTTCACATCAGAGGAGGTTACATCCTGCCTTGGCAAGAGCCTGGAATGAACACTTACTACAGGTATGATGAGGCCGTGTTTGATGACTTGGCTCTTCACCAGGGTAGATAGAGACATAATCAAATTACACCAAAACCAAATTGCAGAGGAATTCCACTGGTTGGAATCTATGGGTACCTCCTGATAGTACTTAGAAGACAAGTTCATGAATTCAATCCTTGGGTGATCTTTTACTTGTGCTCTTGTGTCAAGAGCACAATTTTCCAGAGTGAAAATTCTCTTGAGAATACAAACCTATATTCCTCCCCACATTATAGAAAATGGGAGTATTAAGAACACCTTCACTTGCAGTGATTGCACAGGAGTTTAGTATCTAAAACTTACATTGGTAAACTCAAAAAGAGATTTCATCACACACACACACACACACACACACACACACACACACACACACACAGTCATTAAGAAGACCTGTCAGTTGGGCAGTGGTGGCACACGCCTTTAATCCCAGCACTTGGGAGGAAGAGGCAGATTTCTGAGTTTGAGGCCAGCCTGGTCTAAAGAGTGAGTTCCAGGACAGCCAGGGGTACACAGAGAAACCCTGTCTTGGAAAACCAAAAAAAGAAAAAGAGAGAAAAATAGAAGACATGTCAAGAAACATTAAAACACACACACACATACACACACAGGCAGTGTACTTTCAGCAGTTGATGAAAAACATGATTTTTCTGAAACAGGACTCTGAGATGGCTCTTAAATCATAAATAGAATTTGTCTGTGTGAGGTTCTGGGTGGGTTAAAGAAATAAAGGTAAAAATAGGTTGGGTAGGTTAAATTGAAACAGTTCTTTTTGTTTGTTTTTATTTTTTGTTTTGTTTTTTTTGTTTGTGTTTTGTTTTTTGTTTTTGTTTTTTGTTTGTTTGTTTGTTTTTAGAGACAGGGTTTCTCTGTCCCTTGCTGTCCTGGAACTCACTCTCTAGACCAGGCTGGCCTCGAACTTAGAAATCTGCCTGCCTCTGCTGCCTCCCAAGTGCTGGGATTAAAGGCATGCACCACCACTGAAACAGTTGAGTTAGCTCATGGAAGGCTGTAAATGGCATCCTAAATAGTTTGGGTTTTAGCCCCTGGTACCTGAAAAATGTTTTCTGAGATTTTGTTACTAAGAAATTGATGTCACATCATATTACTGTACTATTTCAGTGGGTGTGTTGGAAAGTACACATGTTTGAATATTGAAAGTTGAAGTTGACAAATGCTTCATTAAACTTTAAATGTTCTTCTGACTTGTATCTTATATTTTATCTCACTCTGTTTTTGTAATTTTATGAACATTAATACATTGAGTTTTGTTTCTGGATAAGAAATGTTTTCAGCAGTTATTCTTTATTCTTACAACCTACAATCAAGTAAAAAATAATGACTTTTTTTTTAATAGCCGACAAAATTTTATGGGATTGACTGTTGCTTTGGATAATGATGGGAAGGCTGAAGGCCAGTTGTTTTGGGATGATGGACAAAGCATTGGTGAGTATGAACCCCCAGAGAGCCTGCATATCATTCAGAGCAACTTTGTCACAGAAGCTCAGCATGTATCAGTGGGACCAAAAACCACATCTCTATGTTGGCTGCTGCCAAAAAGTCAACGGTGTTTGGGAAACTTGTGAGAATTTGCTTGCTCATATGTACTCTACTGCAAGTTTTTGTAGTTATTACTTCCCCAATTTTCTAAGTTCATGAGCCTAACATGATGGATTCAGGGTTGAGCTATCCTCACAGAACCATCCCACTATGATAAAACAGTGTACATGCAAATATCAGGCTGATGATGAAGTCATCCTTGTGGGCCAGAGTTCTACTCAGGTCATTTTCTTCATACATAGGGACCCTCATGAAACTCTTGGTAACACACAAGTTAAGAGCTGCCATGAGGTATAGCAGAGGATGGCCAAGTCAGTTGTCAATGGGAAGAGAAGACCTTGGCCCTGTGAAGGTTCTATGCCCTAGTGTAGGGGAATGCCAGGGCCAGTAAGCAGGAGGGGGTGGGATTGTGAGCAGGGGGAGGAGGAAGGGAACAGGGGATTGTTTTAGTTTTTGTTTTATTTTATTTTATTTTATTTTATTTTATTTTATTTTTGGAGGGGAACCTGGGAAAAGAGATATTGTAAATAAAGAAAACATCTTAAAAAACAAACAAACAAAAACAGAGCTGCCATGAGCTCTTTCTGCCATTCTGTCTTCAAGATGAGTTTTCACTCATGCTATTGTAGATGACTGGTACCCATCATTATCATGAGAACACCTTCTTGTTCAAGCATTTCTAAAGAGTACTGGCATGCTGACATTAACCTGCTCTCACTTTTACTGATCTTGCAAAATGCCACACTTTCTGAAATTGTAGCCTGTTTTCTTCACTAATATAAGGATTTCTTCCTTCTAGTTTTCTTTATTCTCATTAAAAGCATGAAATACCCACAAAAGCTCTAATGGTAGAAAATTAGAAAAAGTATGTATTTAGGTATAATGCTGTATTGTCTTTGTTTTTCTGTTGTTATATGCCTAAGAAAATGCTAAAATTTTATATAGCTGAAAACAGAGCATATTTAATTTGTAAATCTAGTTTCTTTTTATTGAATGTAATAGCAGGCACACAGCTGGATATTGGGAAGTACTCCTTGTGAGCATCATTACTTTTTTTTAAAGAGGACATTAAGGTTTAATAAAAAGTTGTTTTCCTGGAAATACATTGCACTAACAAGCATAATTAAAGT
Organism: Mastomys coucha; assembly: GCF_008632895.1. NCBI lineage: Eukaryota > Metazoa > Chordata > Mammalia > Rodentia > Muridae > Mastomys > Mastomys coucha. The sequence continues at coordinate 35,943,489 of NW_022196903.1, forward strand.
ACAATATTCTAAACTCACTTGAAAAATGCTTCTCTGAAATTTGATATACAGCTATGAATAGTTATTTTCACATATTCTCAGTATTTTGGATTGTGCTGTTATTAATTTTGTTTCATGACTATGTATGACATGTTTTCAGAGCCATTTGCTGCATATTATTTATAAATATTATACTTAAAATATTTCTTTTTATCAGAAATTGTCTTTATTTACATTACAAACTTTATCCCCTCAAAAAGTCCCCCTATGCCATCCTCTCTCTCCCTCCTCACTAACCTACGTGCTCCCACTTCCCGTCCTGGCATCCCCCTACAGTGGGGCATCAAGCCTTCATGAGACCAAGGGCCTCTCCTCTCATTGATGTCCCACAAGGCCATCCTCTGCTACATATGTGGTTGCAGATGCATAGTCTTTGATTGGTGGTTTAGACCCTGGGAGCTCTGGGGGTAGTAGTTGTTTCATATTGTGGTTCCTCCTATGGGGCTGCAAATCTCTTCAGTGAGCATCATTACCATGTCCATATCCTATGAAGAAGATACTCTAAAATTTATCTAACTATAATTATTCTCTTCATATGATGTTATTTTTCATTGTTATAAATTGCATTTTGAGTATTAGCTTTGTATTTTAGGTTATTTTCCAGAATATAAGTCCTTAGTTGAAATTTGCATAAATATACTCATTTTAAAAATATAGTTCTTTATTAAAAATTTTAAAATTAAAATATAATTACATCACTTTACTTCCTTTTTTCTTTCCTCTAACTCCTCCCACATCACTTCTCAAATTAATGACCTCTTTTTATTTTATTGTTGTTACACATACACACACACACATTTATAAACACAATTAGCACCACCCAATGAATCTGTTTTACATGGCTTGTGCGTATATGTTTTCAGGCTGACCACTTTCTATTATATAACCAATTAGGGTTGCATCCCTAGGAGAATCTAATTTTCCCTACCCCAGTAGGCATTAGTAACATGTGCTTCTTTATCTAGGGGTGGAACCTCCTGAGATTTCCCTTTCTGTATTAGCATTGTGTTATCATTGTTTAAGTCTTGTTTAGCAGCCATATTTTGTAGGTATCACAAATGAAGTTTGTTTTTCTTTTTAGGAGAAACGAACAATCACACAACAGATTTTTTTTTAACCTCCTGTCTCCTATAATCTTTCTGCTCTGTCTTTCAGATGTTGCCTGAGAAGTTGTATTGTAGATATATCTGTTAAGTTTGAGCTGCCCATGATCCATTGGTCACTGCATTATGACCATTTGTGGATTTATTTCTTCTCCTCCTTTTCTTCCTCCTCCTTTTCTCCTCATCCTCCTCCATACCTTTGTATTCTTCTTTTTCTTCTTTTATTTTATTATGTGTCTGCTTGCTGTAAAACGAAGATGCTTTGATGAGGGTTATGAACTGCACAGCTACACATAACTATGGGTATAAGAATCAGTTTTAAAATGCAGTTAAGAATTACACTGCTCTAGTAAAGTTGTGTAGTAGGTTCTTTTTTATGATCTAGGAACTCATTAGTCCCTGGTAGTTGTCTAGGTTTCTGGTACTAGAAATGACTTCCCTCCTATTGAATGGACCTGAAGTCTGATTGGATAGCTGCTGGTTACCACTAACATATGAGTGTTATTATTGTACCTTAGGGATATCTTGCCATGCTAGTTATAGTTTTAGTTACTGAAGGCCTCAGCTGAATAGGATTATTTGATTGCTCTCCTCTCTTGACAGTTTATTGAGTATTGCTGGTACTATGAAGGCTAGACCACAGGAAGGAGAGTTTCAGGTTAGATCCAGCTCAAAGCTTCTGAGGCCTATATCCCAAGTATGTGGTATCTTTAGCAAGAGTGATTTACCTTCAACCTCTGAGAAGCAACCAAGGGTACAACAATAGTCTATATTTGGGAAAAAATCTGTTAGACTAACTCAAGCGGTCATTTTCCATGCCTGGTCCTGGTCCTGTTTTGTTTTTGTTTTGTTTTGTTTTTTTCATTTGTTAGTTCATTTGATGTTGTAATTGGGTATTTTGTTTCTTTGTTTGTTTTGTCAAATAGTTATGCTGGTTAGTTATGTCAAGTTGACACATGCTACAGACATTTTAGGAGAGGGAGCCTCAATTAAGGGAAAAAACCCTGAGAGGCTGTCTTATGGGAACATCTGTGGTATATTTTCTTAAATGTTTGACTTAGGAGGCCCAGAACATTGTAGATGATGCTATCACTAGGCAGGTGGTCCTGGGATGTGTAAGAAAGCATATGCCAGATAAGAAGCTGAAATGGAAAGGGGTTTTCTGTTTTCCTTAGTGTTAGGTACCAAGCCTAACAAGGGCTTGCTAATTATCCTTATTGCTTCTTAGGAAGATGAAGCATACCTCCTTGGTCATTGTGATCCATTTAAGATATTTTGGACTCAACATGAGATAATCTGCTAGAACTGAAGCAGATAACTGTTTATTCTTTTCTTTTTGTTTTCAGATACATATGAAAAAGGAAACTATTTCTTGGCTACCTTTAGAGCAGAAAAGGTAAGACTACCTTATTGAGTTCATAAATGCTTTTCCAGTTACCTACAAATTAGACATCATCCACTAGCTGTGTAAATGTAATATCTTAAGAAAAATACTTCCTACCTTTACTTGCTTAATTTATATTATCAACAATAAAATATGTAAGAAAGTAGTCCTTATTTTACACTTATCCAGAATACCATCATTATTTGAAAAAAAAATTGGAGATCATATTATCCTGGGAGAAGGGAATGGGTTCTTCAATGTATACCTTATTTCTAGGGATAAGACGTTTTCTAGCTGATAACATTTTGAAGTACAAATGTTACATAAGTGATCCATTATGTAACACTCTTTTATAGTTAGCAACTTGATGGCTTCATTGTCAGAAAAATATTTGACAGCAAAAGTTAGTGAATTCATGAATATCCAAAGTTCAGATGATCTGACCTACACTGATTGGATCATATGTATCTGCACGTAGCCACCTGTCTATTGCTGGGCTTTCATGAGCTTGACTATACTTACATAGCTGGTGTTCGTCTGACCTGAAGCTGAGCTAAAATAACATTATGTGGGATTTCTGAGAATCACTTTTTCATGATTGTGGAATATCATAAAATAGAAGTGAAGGTGTAACCTTTATCTAATATCTATATCAATAAAGTCATGGGAGGCATAAATTGAGGTAAAAACTTACTAGCCCAGTGAGGTAACTTTATTTTCTTAACTATATACAGAATATCTATGTACACACCTGATCCAACAACTAAGCTGCTGGCTCTTTAGAAATCTCTTTCTCTCTGTGTCATACTATCAAGTTAGTCTAGCTCTTTCTTGAACTGCTCTAAACCCAAGAGAGCTTCTTAGCTCTCCTTCCTAGAATACTGTTTTATCAGTGTCCTGCCAGCTGTTTCTTTGTTGTTCCTGCAAGCCCAAAGAGAAAATTCCTATCTCTTACCATTTTCCATAAAGAAAGTGACCCTAACAAAGATCCAATTGCTTATTAAAAAAAAGTCTCTAAGTTCCTTCTCCTCCACCCTTGGCAGGCTTGTCACCTTCTTGGTGGATGAAGGAATGCCAAGTCAAATAAGTAGGGGCCCAGCAATTTCCATTTTTAAGGTGGAGTGTCTTAAGGGCACTTAGATGATTTTGCCTCAGGTCATACGGCGGAGAACACAAGACCCCTTCCACTTGCCTTAAAATAGGCAGAAACTTCCCATTATTTAGCATTTTTATCTATAGAGGCTTTAGAGGAGCACTCAAACTGCAACTTTTTAGGACACAGCTAACTGCATCTGACAAACCCAATATCTATTTAAGCTTTTACATTTTGCATAGTGGTTTAGTCCCTGGAAGCTTTTGGGGGCCTCGTTGGTTGATATTGTTGTTCTTCCTATGAAGTTGCAAACCCCTTTACCTCCTACAGTCCTTGTTAACAACTAGGTTTTCTCTGTATAATGATCAAATATCCTGTAACATAAGGGGCTTGAGAGATGGCTCAGTGGTTGAAAGTGCTTTCTGCTTCTGCAGGGGAGCTGTGTTTGATTCTTAGCACTTCCTCCAGGCAGTTTATACCCACCTGTAATTCCAGTTCCAGAAAAACCAATGTTTTTTGGACTCTCAAGGCATCTGCATCTATAGAGTGCACATAAATTCATACAAGTGCATACACACATATACATAAGTCAATAATCACATCTTTAAAAATTAGAACTGGAAATATCAAGTTATTTTTTAAAAAATTACATTCTGTATCATTGACTAATTTCTCATTAGCCAAGGATATGCAACCAAGTCCAGAAGCAGGGCTGGAGCTCATTATATCTATTTCAGAAAGGCAACATTATAAGAAACACATGGAAACTTACAGTTATAGAAGAATAAATAATTAGAGGCAACAATGCTATTAATATACATTAACATGTTGGATGATTCCATGGACAATTTGTCTTCTTCTCCTGAGAATTATGTAAATCATTCTAATCAAGTCTAGAATCTGCTAATTACTTATCCATTGACTTAAAACATTGGGTACTGCAGTACAAATTAACTGCAACCGTGCTCTCAAATATTAGATGTTTGTTCAATACTTCCCTGTCTTGTCTTACAATTATGCATACTTCTGGGTTAAAACTTGACATTTTCTTTGTGTTGTGCTGGCTCCTAGATCTGATTACTCTGAATGCCAGTTAATCTAGATGTCTCTTAAAATACGGTGGCCAGGATTGTGAGCATGATTAACACTTGTATTACACAATATGGTACCCACTGCTCATCTGTGGCTGTTCCATATTTGAAAATGTGACAAGCCTAATTTGAAACATTCAAATGCTGAGTTTAGACAGAGAATAAAAGATTTCATGAGTATTCTTATACTGAATACACCCTGAACTAACTTAGAAATACCAGGTAAAAAGAATGTATTTTACAGTTCTTCTGATTCTTTTTACTCTTTAAAAAAATGTATCTGGTAGAAAACTTAAAACACAGTTTACATTGTGTTCCAATAGCAGAGGAGTTGCTAGAGAGCCTGACACCACTTCTTAGAAAAACTTTATTATTTCTTCTGGTGGGGATAATTTGTGTTGAATTTTAAAGATACATATCCCCTTAAAATGTTCCTTTCTTTCTCTGTGTATCCTTGGATGTTCTGGAACTCAATTTGTAGGTCAGGCTGGCCTTGTACTCTTAGTGATCTGCCTGCCACTCTCTCTCAAGTGCTGGAACTAAAGGTATGCACTACCACTGCCAAGCTTCATTATTAATTTTAAGCGAGATACTTCTGTCTAGTTTTTCTTTTTTATAATATTAGCATTCATTTAAATAATTCCTAATTCTAACATTCAATTTTCTTTTTATTTTAAAGTAATAATAATGAATTCTTTTATAATATTTGATAGATTTTTTTCCACTCTAAAGATGAGACTGAGATAAAAGAAACTCCCCTCTTTCTCTGGGGTCTGGGTGATCAATATCAATGTCACTTTGGCTGGTAAACCAGCTTGGTGTTGGCAAGGGGTATACGTAGCATTTGCACATTTCTGAAGTGTGAACATTTTTTCCAAGTAGCTTTCAAAATTGAAATAAATTTGACAATAAGCTCTTAAATCAAAAAGCTAATTATTTTCTTCTAGTTATATATCTTTCCTTGAATTTTCATCCTGGTTCTGTGTGCCCAACCAGTCACAAAATGTCCTATTGTTTGTGTTTTTAATGAAAAATATTTACATGTGTAGGTGTTCAAGAAGGCCAGAGGAAGACGTCAGGTCTCTTAGAGCTGTAGTATTAAGTGGTTGTAAGCCTGACATGGTGATGAAAACTAAATCTATGTCATTTTGAAGGACAGAAAGTTCTCTTAATCCATGAGCTTAACCTCTAGCTCCTTATTTATTTATTTTGACATGGAGTCCCATCTTCTCTTGCTCAGACTGATTTTGAACTTGATGTGTAGCCCAATAGGATTTTAATTCATGGTACCTCCAACTTAGCCTCTGCAGAGCTGAGATTACAGTCATGTGCCATTACATTTGACTTTGTTAGTTTTTCAAGACATAATGGAATATTTTTTTCTCTTTCTAATGTTATCACTAGAGTCAAGCAACATACAGCTTTACTCTACTGTCTTTGCCTCCCCTTTCTTCCCCATAGAATTATCATAGTCATTGAGAATCAGGAATCACCACACAAACTACTGAGACTCCAGTCTCAGTTAAGCAAAAATTGTTTATTGAAGACATATGCCAAGACTGATTGATCAATCAGGGTCACAACCTAGCCTCAGAAGCTAAGACTGGACCTTGAACATTTTTCAGGGCCAGTATATAAAAGAAAAAAAAACTACAAAAGCCACAGTGAGTTCATGTACAGTTACAGGAAATGCTACCTGGTGGTCAGCTATGACTCACACTGTTTTGGCTAGCTAGACAGAACAGTCCTAACTGACATTTATTCTGATTGTTCCTAAGTAGACCTTATGGATGTGGAATTTATTAAGATTAACAAACCTCAGAATATATAGAACATAACAGGGTATGTGGTCTGCTTGACTCTTCTCTTAGTCAAATTATTTTTCTGTTAACAATATGAAATAGCTGGCAAGCATATTACAGAAGCAATAGATAATTACTGGCAGGCTACAGCTATACTGGGATGGTGGGGGCGGGGGAGTGGGGTGCAACAGTAGCCTTGTTTTTAATCAGTATTGTTTCACTGTTTACTTTAACACCTGTTATACTAGTCCTTGTCTATCTGGCCCCATTACGTGTCCAATTCTCACCGCCTGTAACACTCAAGTGTCCTTCTAGGACTTTTGGATTTCCATGTCTTGCTATGATTTTCATTTTGCTTTAGTTGAATAACATCTCATAATTTATCTCATTTTAACTCATTGATTCATAAATACTTTTGATCATAATTTAGACAATTTGCTATGTTCCTTGAATATCTTCTTAATTCAGTGACAGTTTACTATGCTACTATATTATGTATGCCAGCATGCCATCAGCCCACCCACCTATGTTACTTAACTCTAGGAAAATGGATGACTCTATTTCCTATAATCATAATTTTCTTATCAGAAGAACATAAGTAATGATGCTTTATTATAAGAATTAGTATGAATACACTAAAAATAATTAACAGAACCATTTTTGGTTCATAAACTTGTCTTTGACAGGTTTATTAAGATTCTCCAGATGAACAGAACTGATAGAATAAACACACACACACACACACACACACACACACATACACACAAACACACAAACATACAAACACAAGAGCACATAGAGAGGGGATTTGTTAAAGTGGCTTATAGGCTGTGGCCTGCCTAGTCCAGTAATGGCCGTCTCCTGACTGAAAAACTAAGAATCTGGAAGTTGTTCAGTTCATGAGACTGGATATCTCCACTGGTCTTCAGCCTATACTGGAGTCTCACAGCAGTAGGCTCTAATACCAGTAAAGGAATGCCTCATGTGTAGCACAGACAAATTCTCCAGAGATAGTGAAGACAAGCAGAAAAAAGAAAACAGCTTACTTCTGCCTTTTTATGTGAGTTGTCATTAGAAAATATGTGGCCCAGCTTTAGGGTGGGTTTTGTTACTTCAAATAATCCAATTAGGAAAACCCTTCACAGGTGTGCACAACTAGTTTTAGTTGATTCCAGTTATAGTTGAAAATCAAGATTATCCATCACAGATATCATAAAATTTATCATGGCTGGTACTTGGGAACTATGTCTCCATGAAATATTTAATAAAAATTAGAAATAAAAACAAGTACAATAAGAGTAATTTAAAATAATTTCATATTGCAATATAGACCATAGTTTACAACATGTGTATTATATATGTTTTCTCTTTCTGAATTTTTATAGAACAGCTTGAAAATCCAGATCATACATAATCAGTATCTGAGTGACACAAATCCACTGAGAATTGGATACATTAGAATTTGGGGTTTAAACTATACTTATGTGGTACAAGTCAATTGTATCTACAACAACCAGCAATTCACCCAGAACAATTTCACAAGTGAGCCCTACAATCAGGTATGTCTGAAAGAAATGCTACCATGAACTCGGATTATTGTTCTATTAAATTACCTCTGCTACTTCCATATATGTTATACATGCTAGAAGAGTTGCACCTGTTTCTGAAAATCTGTGAGGATATTGTAAAGAATACAACATTGGTGGTTTTCCCTTTGTAGTCTGATAGTGATGATTTGTAGCCTGATGACATCCTCTCTGTTGTGTTTACTAATGAACTGGGTTAGGTTTGAACAGATTGTTTTCCTAGGCTACCTCACAAAACATAGAAATATTTTTTCTCAGAGGTTAAAGCCAAGGAATGTTTTTAAAGCTTCAAGTTGGCACTTAACCATTACTATTACTGTTTGAATGTTTCACTCATAATATGAAATGTTTATTTGCCTAACAAAACAGAGTGTCATAAATATCAGACTATTAAGACTATTACAGCAACAGCTTTGTCTCAGCTCTGGAACCAAGTGAAATCACATTTTGCAAGAAGGGTTACTGATAGAATAGCAACCAATGTAATGTTCACTTTAGAATCTGAATAGTAACTTTAGATCATGGACTAATTAATTATAACCAGATGCAGTAGCCCAAATAGAATGGTTTAGAGACCTGGAAACAAATAGCTACAATCTCTGCTTCCAAATGGAGAAAATAGTGTCTGACTAGCATTGAGATTTGGAGAAATGACCATTCTGAGCACCCATGTAGATCTTGTGCCCCTGTGGACTTCTTTGTTACATACTTAGATAAAATAATATGTTCCTTGGATTACTGGATTCAAAACTGTTGTAAAAGTATTGTTACTAATTAACCTAGCTGCAGAAAATCCCTGAGTACTATTTGGGGAAACTCTATAGCATATTCAATGCCTGTTATATGCCAGGCACTATCTTAGCATTGACAATAATGAGGACATGAAGCTTATCTGCCATCCAGAAAGAAAGATGTCAATGTTAAAAAAAAAAAAAGATGAAAAGTGAAAATAAATGTTAATTTTAGCCACAACTGTAAATATTTGAGAACATTAGGGTTTAGACATAAGAAAATGTGAAGAAAGTGATTGCTTACTTACACAGAAAATACCTTACCATGGTAATCTTGGACCAATATAAGGTGAAAAGTTTGTATCATGGACTCTTTTGGGAAAGAAAGAATACATTTTTAATCTTTTGTTAAAGTAAAGTTGAATAGTGCCTTCAACATGATGTTTAATAAGTTCTAATACATCAATGTAATCACTTTTTCTTGGCAGAAACTAACAATTCAATTGACTGGAAAGAATATGGCCCTAAAAGATCTGACTGAGGTTACTTGGGTTTATGGAGATCCTGCACCTCCTACACCGAATACAACCAGTGTATTGCCCACAAGCCCTCACCCATCTGTATCTAGCACTGAAACTGTGACCAGTCCTGTTCTCATAACCACACCTGACATTATAAGTACTTTCACAACTGCACTTTCTAATACAACTACACCTTTCCCTACAAGTCTTCCTACTAACACTAGTGATACATTTCCTGTCACAACCACAACCTCTGAGACAAGTACTGTTGACAATACAACTAGCACCACATTTCCTGACACAACTCCACCTTTTCCTACAAGTCTTCCTACTACTAACACTAGTGATGTGATGCCTGTCACAACCACAATTCCTCAAACAAGTACTGTTGACAACACAACTAGCTCCACATTTCCTAGCTTTACCTCACCTTTCCCTACAAGTCCTTCTACTAACACTAGTGATGTGATGCCTGTCACAACCACAACCCCTGAGACAAGTACTGTTAACAGCACAACTAACACCACATTTCCTGATACAACTACACCTTTCCCTACAACATCTTCTCATACTAACACTAGTGATGTATTTCCTGTAACAACCATAACCCCTGAGACAACTACAATTGTCAATACAACTAGCACCACATTTCCTGACACAACTACACCTTTCCCTACAATATCTTCTCATACTAGCACTAGTGATGTATTTCCTGTCACAACCATAACCCCTGAGACAGCTACAGTTGTCAATACAACTAGCACCACATTTCCTGACACAACTACACCTTTCCCTACAAGTCCTTCTCCTGCTAACACTAGCGATGTTATACCTGTCACAACCACAAGTACTGTTAACAATGAAACAAGCTCATTTCCTGGTACAACTACATTTTTCCCTACAAGTACTGCTAACACTAGTGATGTGATGCCTGTCACAACCACAATTCCTCAAACAAGTACTGTTGACAACACA
>NW_022196903.1:35954233-35988661 GCF_008632895.1 Mastomys coucha
CTTCTCCTGCTAACACTAGCGATGTTATACCTGTCACAACCACAAGTACTGTTAACAATGAAACAAGCGCATTTCCTGGTACAACTACATTTTTCCCTACAAGTCCTTCTCCTGCTAACACTAGTGATGTGATGCCTGTCACAACCACAATTCCTCAAACAAGTACTGTTGACAACACAACTAGCACCACATTTCCTGACACAACTACAGCTTTCCCTACAATATCTTCTCATACTAGCACTAGTGATTTATTTCCTGTAACAACCATAACCCCTGAGACAGCTACAGTTGACAATACAACTAGCACCACATTTCTGGACACAACTCCACCTTTCCCTACAAGTCCTCCTCCTGCTAACACTAGTGATGAGATGCCTGTCACAACCACAATTCCTCAAAACAGTACTGTTGACAATGAAACAAGCACATTTCCTGGTACAAGTCCACCTTTCCCTACACATCCTCCTCCTCCTAACACTAGTGATGTGATGCCTGTAACAACCATAACCCCTGAGACAGCTACAGTTGACAATACAACTAGCACCACATTTCTGGACACAACTCCACCTTTCCCTACAAGTTCCTCTCCTGCTAACACTAGTGATGTGATGCCTGTCACAACCATAGCTACTGAGACGAGTGCTGTTAACAACACAACTAGCACCACATCTCCTGGCTTAACCCCATCTTTTCCTACAAGTCCTCCTGCTACTAACGATAGCAATGTGATGCCTGTTACAACCACAGACACCGAGACAAGTACTAGTGACAACACAACTAATACCAAATTCTTGAGATAACGACACTTTTCCCTACATGTTCTACTACTATTAGCACTAGTGCTATCATTCCTGCCACAATGATGGCTACTGAGACAAGTACTACTAATGCCACAGCCATCTCTCTTCTTCCAGATATAGGTACTGTGTTTCTTACAGTACCTGTTACTGATAGCGCTAGTGATCCTATACCCACGGGGAGTACACCTTTTAGAACAAGTACTGCTAATGTCACAAGTAGTACCATATATTCTGGTAAAATTAGATTTTTTTTTCTGTGAGTGCTACTTTTGATAGCACCAATTCAACTTTTTCTACCACAGTCACACCTTATACATTTTCCTAATACTACAATTAATTCTATTCTTTTTGATGTACCTAATCCCTTTCCTATAGATTCTACCACAGCAAAGTCTAGTGTTGTGATTCCTAGTGTAACCATATCTTTCCAAGGGAATAGTAATACAATTTTACTGCAGCTTCTACTATCCCCATGGTTATATATTTTCAACACAAACCACATTAATTTGTTTACTTCTGACAAGGTCATTTCCAACACTTTCATTCCAAGAACCACATGTATTCTCACCATAAGTACTACATACTATGCAGGATGTGTTGGAAACATTAGTGATGGAAATGAATCCAGCAGTGCCATATGCAATAGCACATACCTTATAAATTCAGATGCCACCATAATGTCAGATATAGCTTTCACAATTACAGAAACTCATTTGGTTACACAGAACGCTACAACCAGTTAATTACCTACTCCTGTAGTCAATGCTAACACTAATACTACAAACATGATCACATATGCTTTAACTGCTACCATTTTCAATAGAACAGCAGTCAAAATGTCTGCCACTGACTCCAAATACATGGTGGATGCTATAAACTCTATATGCTAGTGCCATTATCTCACTCAAAGTTGTAGTGCAGGGGTTCTCAACCTTCCTAATGCTATGACTTTTTAATACAGTTCCTTATGTTGTGGTGATACCCAACCATAAAACTATTTCAGTGCTATTTAATAACTGTCATTTTGCTAATGTTATGAAATATATAATATAAATATCTGGTATGCAGAAAATCTGATATGCCATCCTTATGGTAGCCATGACCTACAGTTTGAGAACCACTGGTTATGCTAGAACCTCATTTGGTGAAGGATAGTTACCTCTTTGTGAACAGATTTAGGACAACTTGGTTTCCAAAATATAGGCATTTCAAAAACTACAATTATATATGTATAAGGATGTTTCTATTCCAAACATAACTCCTACCAAAGAAGGTATACATGCTTATCCTGTCAGAATGCATACCATAAATATTTCTTATGCTAGCTATTATTTTCATGGTCTTGCTGGTTAATTGATAAATATCTTCACTTGGAATCCTAGTGTCTCATATTATACCATACCACATTCTGTGAACATTATTGCTACAAGTGTCATTGGTGAAATAGCTTCACTCCTACTGTTTTCATGGGTTGCAAGCCTAATCCAATATTGGGGAGAGTCCCAGTGGTACTCAAGTTACCTCTCTAACAGCAATTCTTTATACTGCAGAATTTGAAATACTTTATCATGTCTGTATATACAGTAGCTTACTATCATACATGGTAAAACCATCTTTTGCTTTCAAAGGGATTCCAGCTATTAGTATAGACATAAAAACTGCTACTGTTATATATTTTTATACTTCTCAATTTCAAGCATTGAAGTCATTAAATTATAGACAAAGCACTTTACCATTAAAGAAAGAAAATATATGATTATAGGTGTTAGAAATATAATTTGGCTATAGATTCAATAATTACTCTGATGCTGGTGACACTCTACAGGTTTCATAAGCTCAGATTGAGCCTTTCTCTTCTCAAATAATTGGGATGAGAAATTTTTCAGTTTATTTTTTAATGTTTCTCAACATCTATCAATACAAAGTGAGATCTAAACATGAAAGTCATTAATTACCATGTATACCCTAGACATAAAACTTGAAGATATTTTTAGTTAACATTAAAGTAATCTTACATATACAGCCAAGCTCTTGGTGAGAAGTTTTCTGCTTGTGGAATTGTATTGGTATGCAAAATGTGTTATACTTTCAGATTAGGAATACTCAATCTATATTTATTGATACCAAACTGCTCTAGGATTTTGAAAAGTATCTTATGAGCTAGTTTTAGGCCCCTACTGTCTCCACTAACAATGGACTCTGATGTGCCTAAAAACTAGAACTTACTTAGACGAGGTTAAACTGTAAAGGCTTAGCCCTAGGAGGCAGTCTATCTGCACTGGAGTTTAGAATCATGGTCATCTAGCCTTTTACTGTATTTTATTATTATTTTCTTTTATGTGTGAAGTCTCTCAGTGTGTTAGAGATTCCTTAATGGCCCTGATCTTTCATATTCAAATTTATGACTTATCTTTGACCTAGTCCTTCCTTAGCTAAGTCTCTATCTCATCAATAAACTCATGAATATTACCAAGTATGGCCACTTGGTCACTGTTGAAGGTTTAGCCCAAGAACAGTATTCTAAAAATATAGTATGAAATCTGTGGGGTGTCCCAGACTTTTTGTAAAGTCAATAGCATCAAATATGTTTTCACAATACCAAGTTATTATTTGTCTCTTTTACTATTTTTGTCTTACTGGGACATTAGTGGCAGTTTTCAAAGACTTTTCAGTGTGATGTTGCAATAGATAAATACAGAAACAGCTACAAAAAGGTGCAAGTCATTAAAAGATTTATGAAATGTAAAATAATATCATGCTTCTTACTCTTTGTTTTTGCCTCAAAATATGCTTATTTTTCACAAAGATGTTATTTATGGTAAAATGTAGTAGATACATTGTTATTTTCAATTAACAAAAATAAATATAAAATATTTTATAAATGACTCAATTTAAGTTTTGTATGTAGTAAATGTTACCAAGTATCACTCACATAGGCAACATGATGTGTTGACTGGTTTTTATTGAAGTTAGGACTGGTTCTTTCTTTCTCCCATCCCCATGCTCCTAGAAATAAGACTCAGACTCAAAATATTTTCATATACCTTGGCCATATAGCTAGGTTCTTCTCTGACTAGATCATAACTTAAAATAACCCAAATGCAGCTCAACTTCCCAATGTAAGGCAGACCAATACATGCATGTTGTTAGTAAAGAATCCTCCATCACATTGCCCTTTCACATGCTTGCCTTAGTCTTTCACCTGTGTCCACTTCAGGAAAACACTCCTTTATGTGTTTGCCCTAACAAAAGACCTTCCAATACAACTGAATTTCCAAAGAATCCTTAAAGTTTCCATTTCACCATGTGTGTTTATTTATCCCCTCAAATGAAAGGCATTTCTATTCTGCATTGCAAAGCTGATAGTTAATGTTCAATACAGTTAATAAGCTTAACAGTATTATTTTTTTATACTAGTTTACTCCTTTTTTTGAAATACCTTTCTTAACGATCCATTATTTTTCTTTAGATATTTTTCTTGTACAATGGTCTCTGGATTCCTTAGTTGGATGCTTTCATCTCCTGGAAAGATAAAAGTAAACCACCTCACCCCAACCCCAACTCTGAGTCCTTAAATTGATTAGGAGAATATATCATTCCTAGGGCAAAATGCTTTTTGGCAACAGAAAAAGCATTATATTTCAATTTAAAATTATAAACATATCTTATGTGGACAAATATACCTATATTCCCCTTTCTCTTTATATAAATTTAATATTGTGTATTTATTTATTAAATTAGTAAGGAAATTCCTACTTATTATTAAGTAAAACCCTACATAATACCTTTAAGGAAAATGTGTCATTTTGAATTTTAAACTAGGAAGACCAGCAGTCTCTACTAACCTGGAGCCCTGGGATCTCTCAGACATTGAGCCACCAACCAGGCAGCATGCACTAGCTGGTACAAGCCTCCCCACCCAACCTCCCAGCATGTATATAGCACAGGGCTGCCTGGTCTGGCCTCAGTGAGGGAAACACCTAACCCTTGAGAGACTTGAGGCTACAGGGAGTAGGGTAGCCTGGTGGAGTGGGGTGGGAGGAAGGTGGAGGGTTGGGGAGTGGGGGTTGAGGTGAGGTGGGGATATTCTCTTGGAGACAGGGGGTAGGAGGAATGGGAGGTGGAACTGTGGGAGGGCGGACCAGGAGAGGGTAATGACTGGACTGTAAAACAATAAAAGTGGTAATAATAATAAAAAACAATAACAACAACAACAGATTGTAATTTATAAGGGGCTGTATCTTATAGCAGATCATCTGGCCCCAACTTTATTGTGTAGGTAGGGCTGATCTAGAATTTAGAATTCACAGAGATCTGTCTGTTTCTGCCTCCTGTGTCTGTTGTGTTTTTAGCTCAGACGCTGTGTAGTACCTGGCTAAGCTCTGTTCTTTTTTTTTTTTTTTTAATTTTTTAATTTTTTTTTATTTTATTAGATATGTTCTTTATTTACATGCTTTTTCCAATTTCCCCTCCAAAAAATCCCAAAAAATCCAAAACAAAAAACCAACAAGAACAAACCCCTGTTCCCTCCCCTCCCCACTCCCCACCCTACTCTCTCCTGCTTACTGGTCCTGGCATTCCCCTACTCTGGGGCATAGAACCTTCACAGGGCCAAGGGCCTCTCCTTCCATTGATGATTGACTTGGCCTTCCTCTACTATACATATGCTGCTGGAGCCATTAGTCCCATCAAGTGTACTCTTTGGTTGGTGGTATAGAACACCAATAGCTTATGCTCTAAGATCATGAATTGACAAATGGGACCTCATAAAGTTGCAAAGCTTCTGAAAGGCAAAAGACACTGTCAATATGACAGAACAGCAACCAACAAATTGGGAAAAGATCTTTACCAATTCTATATCTGATAGAGGACTAAAATCCAATATATACAAACAACTCAAGAAGTTAGACTGCAGAGAACCAAATAAACCTATTAAAAAATATGGTACAGAGCTAAACAAAAAATTCTCAACTGAGGAATACCAGATGGCTAAGAAGCACCTAAAGAAATGTTCAACATCCTTAGTCATCAGGGACCTGCAAATCAAAACAACACTGACATTCTACTTCAAACCAGTCAGAATGACGAGGATAAAAAATTCAGGTGACAGCAGATGCTGGAGAGGTTGTGGAGAAAGAGGAATGCTCCTTCATTGCTGGTGGGATTGCAAGCTGGTACAACCACTCTGGAAATCATTTTGGCCGTTCCTCTGGAAATTGCACATAATTCTACCAGAGGACCCAGCTATTCCACTCCTGGACATATACCCAGATGATGCTCCAACATGTAATAAGGACACATGCTCCACTATGTTCATAACAGCCTTATTTATAATAGCCAGAAACTGGAAACAACCCAGATGTCCCTCAACAGAGAAATGGATACAGAAATTGTGGTACATCTACACAATGGAGTACTACTCAGCTATTAAAAACAATGAATTTATGAAATTCATAGGGAAATGGATGGATCTGGAGAATATCATCCGGAATGAGGTAACCCAATCACAAAAGAACACATTTGGTATGCACTCTCTGATAAGTGGATATTAGCCCAGAAGATTGGACACTCAAAGTACAATCCACAAACCACAAGAAACTCAAGAAGAAGGAAGACCAAAATGGGGACACTTCATTCCTTCTTAAAAGGGGGAACAAAATACCCATGGAAGGAGTTGCAGAGACTAACTATGGAGCAGAGACTGAAGGAAGGACAATCCAGCCTGATATAGCTGTCTCCTGATAGGCTCTGACAGTACCTGACTAATACAGAAGTAGAGGCTCACAGCCATCCATTGAACTGAGTACAGGGTCCCCAATGAAGGAGTTAGAGAAAGGACACAAGGAGCTCAAGGGTTTGCAGCCCCTTAGGACGAACCACAGTATGAACTAACTAGTACCCTCAGAGCTCCCAGGGACTAAACCACCAACCAAAGAGTACACATGGTGGGACTTATTTTTTTTATTTAATTTTATTTATTTTTTTTGCTTTACATCCTGCACACTGCCCTCCTGCTTATCCCTTCCTACAACCCTTTCTCCCTCCCCCTCCTCTTCTTTAATTTGCTGGAGCAGGTCCTCTGGGTATCCCTGAACCCCAACACTTCGTCTTTGCAAGGCTATGTGCTTCCTCTCCCACTAAGGCCAGACAAGGCAGCCCAGTTAGTAGAACACATGCATCCCATTTACAGGCAACAGTTTTTGGGATAGCCCCAGTTCCAGATATTCAGGACCTACATGAAGACTAAGCTACATATGGGGGGGGGAGACCTAGGTTCAGCCCATGCATGTTCTTTGGTTGGTGATTCAGATTCTGAGAGCCCCAAAGGTCCAGGTTAGTTAACTCTGCTGGTCTTCCTGTGGAGTTCTTATTGCCTTTGGGGCTATAATCATTCCTCCTACTCTTTCATAAAAATCCTCAAGCTCCATCCACTGTTTGACTGTGGGTGTCTGTATTTGTCAGAGTCAGCTGCTGGGTGGGGCCTCTCAGAGGACAACATGCTCCTGTCTGAAGCATAACAGAGTATCATCAATAGTGTTAGAAATTGGGATGGCTCTCAAACAGCTTTATTCCTAATAGCCAGAAACTGGAAATAACCTAGATGTCCCTCAATTGAAGAGTAGATAAAGAAAATTTGGTACATCTACACAATTGAATACTATTTAGCTATTAAAAACAAAGACACCATGACTTTTACAGGCAAATGGATGGAATTTGAGGATTTCATCCTGTGTGAAGAAACCCAGACCCAAAAGGACATGTATGATATGTACTCACTCATAAAATACAAGTAACAGGCTATACTCCACAGACCCAAAGAAGCTAAACAAGAAGGAAGGTCCAAGTGAAGAAGCTTGAAACTCATTTAGAAGGAGGAATAAATTAGTCCATAAGAGGTAGATGGAAGGCAGGAACTTGAGAGAGGGGTATGGGAAGGGGAATGGGGATTGAGGATCAGGTATGAGGAAGATGGCTAGATGGCCATGAAAATGAATGGAAAGCTGCAACTGACAGGGGTGAGGAGGTGGGGAGGGCATCTCTAGGACGAGACAGAGGCCTGAGATACAAGAGGTACCCAAGAATCAATGGGGGTGACATTAGCTGGGGCTCATTACATTGCGAATATGGAACCTGAAGAGGCTACCTCCTATATTGAGACAGGATCCCCAGTGGGGTGATAGAAACACCAACCCACTCAAAAAACTTTCAACTCAAAATTTATTCTGTCTACAAGTAATGCAGG
Organism: Mastomys coucha; assembly: GCF_008632895.1. Taxonomy (NCBI): domain Eukaryota; kingdom Metazoa; phylum Chordata; class Mammalia; order Rodentia; family Muridae; genus Mastomys; species Mastomys coucha. The sequence continues at coordinate 35,962,277 of NW_022196903.1, forward strand.
CACAGGGGATAGAGCAGAGCCTGTCCCTTTCTTTACAGGAATAGAAAGCCTTCAGTCTGACTCTGGCCACAGCAGCCAACCTAGGAATTCATATGCTTATGACATGAGAGGACAAGAGGAGTTGATCTGCCAAACCAAGCTTAGGCAAACCTGAAGTAGCTTTTCCCATGGCTGTAGTTTCTGGGAAGTCTCCATGGGTTTTGCCACCCTCCCCTGGTCCTAGCTATATTTAGCCTGTATGTAACTGGGCGTCTGTTTCTTCCCCTCTGCCACCTCTGTGCTCTGTCCTTGGGAGAAGCCCCAACTTCTGTGTTCTGCTTTTAAATTCAGTAGGGACTTAAAACAAAATAAAGCAAAAAAACAAACAAACAAAAAACGAAACAGAACACCTTCTGTACTATCTCTCTGTAGGTTCTTGCTCCTTGGCTAGGAAACCCTCTCAGCTGCTGGTCTTGTGCTGTTCTGGGAAGCTTTGGCTTTGGCCTGCTATTTATTTATTTATTTATTTATTTATTTATTTATTTATTTTATAAAATCATGACTATTGTCCTGCTACCTTGACTTTTCTCTCTTTTTTTTTTACCTGCATCTTGCAATCTAAACATGGGTTCTAAGTAAGTTCTTACTTCAGGTTGGTTCATCGTTTGTTGAAGTTAGAGCTGTTTCTCTCCCCTTGGCCCATGCTCCCAGAAATACAACTCAGACTCAAAATATGTTTATAAATACCTTGGCCATATAGCTAAGCTCTTCTCTGATCAGATCATAACGTAAAACAAGCCATTTATTCTAATCTACATTCTGCCATGTGGCTGGTTACCATGTGCTCAGGTAGCATGCTTCTATCTCCTGGGTGAATCTCCTGTCTCTGACACTATCCCAGAATTCTTTCTGCTTCCCAGATGTCCCATTTCATATTTCCTCCCTAAGCCATAGGTTATCAGATTTATTAATGACAGATACCAAATCCATATAGATACATATTCTCTCTACAGGTTTTGAATATAAAGAGATCCTAAGACCAAAGAATTTAAAAGCCACTTCCTTAGGTCTACACCATATGTTTCCAACCTCTTGTACTGGTTAGGTATACCAACAGTACACACAGCATCCTTGATTTACTCAACTTGAACATCTCTTCCTCTTCTATGAATATCTTCCTGAATTTCTGACCTGGCACAATAGACATACTATGTTTTGGATCGTTCAATGGTATTCCTCATGAGGAACACAGGATTATCAGTTACACTTGTTTTTTTGGAATTGACCCACAAACTATAGTCATTTGAACAAAGCTGATTTCTTATGTTAGGGAATACTTGGCTCTTGCCTTATCAAAACTCAAAATTATTTTATTCTATAGAGCATGTCACATATCCCCTTACTTGTACCTTCACTAAGGGAAGCCCAGTATACTGCATTTTTGGCAGCACAAACTTAGGGGTGAGTTATGAGTTTGAACGCTTGCTTTTGTGTATATGATCTGTATGCATATGTGCATATTTGTATATGTATATGCATGTGCATGTATGAATATATGAACATGTTACCTCCTGTTTATGGATGGCAAAAGTCAATATAAAGTATGTTCCTTAGTCATATTCCATATTATTTTTAAGACAAGAGATCTCAATAAAATTGGAGCTCATCAGACAGGTAGACTTTCTGGCCAGTGATTTCCAAGGATTTTTGCCATTTTCTGTACCCCTACCTCAGGTCTTGGTTCATAACTGATAGCTTAATTCTAATTTAGGCAAAGAAGTTTCCATGTCCAGGCTACTAGCCTCAAGACACCAGAGGGCTATTGATGGCACATTCCCTACCCCTGTATCTAGTATACCTTAAATAAATGTACCCATTTACCCTATTTACCCCATAACTTCTAAATCACAAGTTAGCAAGATTTCTTTCCTCCTTGCTGGAAATACAGGATCACCTTTCCACTACCCTTCTCCTAGAATCAGAGATATCCTGACTATATGCAGTAAGTTCATCAACTGTGAGATATAAACTCCCTCCTCTGAAACCTATAAGGAGCATGCCTTAATGCCTGCCATGCTGTTATCTTTTTGTGATATTACTAACTCTTCTAATAATCTTTCAAAAAAGTCAATCTGTCTCAATGTCCTCCTCCTTGAATCATGAATCCATGACCTTTCAGTATACCTAGATAAAATATACCAGAGTAGAAAAAGATTTTAAGGGTTGTGTGGTTTAAATTTTCTGAACCATAAATGTTTCCTTATACCACATTTCCCAGATCATCAGCATCTGACTCAATATTTCCTCAAAAGATTGCCTACTACATTGTTGGGCAATGTAAGTGGTCTAAGAAGACATTCTAAAGAGACATGAACTTGGAAAACCCTCTTTGTTTAAGGTGGCAAGAACTTTGGTTTATATATTATAAGGCTTAAAAGTGGTTCTGATCAGTTCAGGAGTTGAATGTGTTGTAGTTCTGAGGATTCATAGCCTTAAGCATTGTCATATCCAAGGAAGTGATGCGCTCATTACTTCTCATGTCCTCAGTACACCTCACCACTGTTAGAAGAGGTACCACTCCATCAGAAAGCAGGGCTATGACATTAGATTACAGCCTCTGAAGCTGTGTGTGATATGGAGTTTGCTGAAATCATATTCTTGATTATTGAGATTAAGATCCCCTGCCAAACACCTTGGTACACCCAAGGTAGGGGATGCCTTCTAGAAGACATAATGAGTAAGACATTTCATAGATTGGCAAAGTGACTTTGAATCTAGCTGAGAATTAATACACATGGTTTCCAAAAAATACCAAATAAGCTCACTCTCTTGGGCTTTTAATAACAACTGAAACTCCACAAAATGTTTGTTCTTAGTCGCTTTTCTTTCCCCTATAGTGTTCTTAGATAAGCATTGTGCGGCAGCAATAAGAACTTACTTTTCTCTACTTTGACTTTTACTTATTCTCAGAGCTCAATTCACCTTGAGTTTCCAGATAGATTCTTCATTCTGAGTGACTCACATGTGGCAATATAACTTGAGGTAGGATAAAAAAGACCATCCAACTGTAGAGACTCAAGTGTAGAGAACAAGGATGGCATGTTGCATGCTGTATTTGGGGCAACCAAACCTTCCTGATGCTTTAGCCTGGTAGTTCAAGGGGCTTCCAAGCTGCTTTTCCTGGACCAAAGACTCAAATGAAAGAGACTGCCAAAGAAAGCAACTTGAATTCTATTTAATGTGATATTTAGAAATTTTATTTCTATGTACACAGAGTCCCTTCCTTGACCAAAAATTACCCTTTACTCTCTAGTATATCTATATAGCATACTCACACTGATCTGAAAAGACTGGACAGAAATTACCATTAGAATAGAGAAGTAATACCTTCTCCATGGCCACAAACATACCAAGGGGTTTACCATGATCTTCCTCTGTACTCAAGCCCCATCCTACTCATAGCATCAATTTGAAAGAAATCAGGACACGAGGATTCTTGGAGAGTGGATCCAGCATCTAACACTCAGACTTGGAGGCAGAAGTTCTCATAAACCATGTGATCCTATCAATGGTCCTGAAACCTTAATAATGATTTGAACAGTAAATTGTGGATAAAAGCCTAGAACCTGCAATGTCATGATTTCAGTTAAGGAAAGTGTCACAACAGACACTTAGAGGGGTCAAATCAGCAAGCTTTTTCTGTAGCTCATGATAAGAGAGTAGGTATCATGAGGAGACAGAATCATATTCCAGTATGCAGCATTGCAAGGAGCCATGAGAGGCTACCCTGCAGAAACAGAACAGCAGCCATGGGCAGGGGCTTCAAAGTAGCAGTACTGGAGCCAGAGAGGGCCACTGGTACAGCCCTGAAGCCTGCAGGGGTCTTGTCCTGAGGTTCCACTTTGCCTCCAGAAGACTCTAAGCATGGTCCTCGAGGAGTTGGTATAATATCAGGAATCCAACCAGTTGTATTTTCTACTACTTCCTGCAGGAGATGGAAAAAAACTGAGTAGTTCCAGAAATATCCCTACCATCTTTCCATTTCTTGAAACTTTACTGTGCCATCCTCACCCTTACAAGCTAAACTGGCAGGCTGCAACAACCTCTCCAGTGCAGGAGAGCAACACCTGGCCTTTCTTTTTCCTGTGACTCCTTCTCCCAATTCACACTTTCTATCTTTGTTATTTGCTGCCATCATCCTTTGCCTGTCCTTGCCTTGCCCAATACCATCCCACAACCTTGTAGGGTGGTTTCTACTGTGACACGCACATCAATGGTCTTGATCAATACTGTCTGCTGGGACTCCTTGCAGGCTTTCTCAGCTTTTTTAATGTTCTCTGGAGTCCACTCAACATTATTCAGGACCATCAGGTTCTCCATGGGATTCCTGTGGATAGAAGGGATAGAAGGCAGGGACATGGCAATAAATAATGTTGACTTACAGCTCAGACAAAATATGTTAAAGAACATCTTCATTTTTTGCTTCAACACTAATATAAACTTTTCACACTAGTATAAGTCACATGGAATGTTGTTTAACTAAATGAAAATTCTTAGTGAGTTTGGTAAGAAAAAAATACCAGAGAGAACATAGGACATAAAAAAAGGATGCTGTTTAAGGACATAGGCACCATAGGGTCCGAGAGGTGGTTGGATTAGCTTCTGTAAATCTGCAATTATCTGTGGTGGTACATACCTTTAATCCCAGCATTTAGGAGGCAGAGGCCTGTAGATCTCTGTGAGTTTGAGGCCAACCTGCTCTACAGAGCAAGTTCCAGGACAGCCAGGGCTACAGAGTGACAAATTCTGTTTCAAAAGAAAAAAAGAAAGAAAGAAAGAAAGAAAGAAAGAAAGAAAGAAAGAAAGAAAGAAAGAAAGAAAGGAAGGAAGGAAGAAAGAAAGGAAGGAAGGAAGGAAGAAAGAGAAAAAGAAAGAAAGCAAGGAAGAAAGGAAGAAAGAATGAAAGAAAGAGAAAGAGAAAGAGAGAAAGAAAAAAGGAAGGAAGTAAGATAGAAAGAAGGAAATATGCAATTGCCCTGAAATTATATGTGTGTCTGTTAAGAAAGATATTTCCAGCCTCTTATTAGAGTCACACAAGAGTGGCCACTTACTTACAGGTTGTGACCTGAATGCAAACAAGTTTTTGAGTGAAGCCTGAAAGATAGGAATTTATCCACAAGGGATCTGACTTTCAAGGGTCTGTTGTCATTTGCATCTCTAAATGCCCTTACTGATACAGAAACTTTCCTGCAAAACTTCTGTTTGGAGAGCTTTTTGAATCAAGGCTGAATGTAGCAAGGGTGAGAATGGCAAGGTGTCATTCCACCACCCACTGAAGGATCCCTTCCCATGCACTTGTGGGCTTTTGCTGTTAGACTGACTCACTCAGATGCTTCTTCCCCCAGCTCATTGGTCACATAGATGATATCAGGGTATCCCATGCAACTGGAAATGTTAATTCTGGGATAGTAGAAGAAGAAGATGAGGCACATCTCATTAATGGTGCTGGCACCTCCCTGGAGAAAGAGAGAGGAAAAGACAAGTATACAAGAGCATACAGAGAGGGGAAAGGCAAACAACAGACTGAAAGTTGTCACTTTTCCAGAGAGCTCTTTCTCTTCCCATAGAGTCCAGCTTACCACACCTTAACAGATCACTTCCTTCCTCCTCCTCTATTTCCAGACATTGAACAAATATTATTTCTAAATAATTACTCTTTAGAATATTCTACATATCTTTCTTATCTTTTACATTTCTACTGCTACCCTCTGGTGTGGGTTAGACTCCCGACTTTGCCAGTGTCAGCCAGCCCCCTGGCTTTATTACATTCTATTCTGCCTACAGTTGTTGATCATTGGTCTATGATATGATATGATATGATATGATATAATAAATATAATGTAATATAATATAATAGAATGTGTGTGATACTTTATTCTAAGACAAATTATTTGATTACATACAAGAAACCCTAGCCTATCGATTCCTCTCTATTATTGAGTCGGCAAACGCAATTTGACAATTAGACCCTGCTATCTAAGAGTTATAGGTAGGACAGCATCTTTTCAGCTTTGAGAACTCTTCCTAGCCACAAATCCCTCAAACTAATCCCATTACTTCTTGTCTTCCCATGTTCTTTAATCCCACCCGAGCTCATTGTTCTTCATGTACACTCAAAGCATTCCTTGTTGATGGATGGCTTTGTCATTTCTGTCCTTTTCCAGAACTCAGCATTGCTCTGTGTCTAGAACCACACCCACTTACTGTTGTCATATGATGCGTGTGTTGTCTTATGATTCCTGAATTAGTTCTAAACTATAATCCCATTTTTCCATTTTGATGTCTTCTATCTTGATTTTTACAATAACATGTATGGCTGTGTTTCCTTCCTTGAAAGTGTTCAATCCTTTCTGGAGCACTGAGTTGTTCTGTATATAAAATTGCTGGTTTCTTTGTAATTATGGTAACAATAGTTAGCTCTAAATGAACATCTACTCTAAGGTAGATGATAGTCCCATTGTCCTATATGTGGTAATTATGGTAATGATAGTTAGCTCTAAATGAGCATCTACTATAAGGTAGGTGATGGTCCCATTATCGTATATGTGGTAAACAATTATTTCAGTAATCTTGTGAGAGGGTAATATTATTCATCCCTTATGAATTTAGAATGAAGCCAAGATTTTGAGTACTTTGTCTAGGTAATAAAGCTGCTAAATTATTATGCTGGCATTCCAATCCAGGGCAGTTATGACTCCAAGTTCATTAATGGCATTGGGAAGGTGAGAGATAGAGATACTGTAACACATACTCTTATGGTCTTAGTGGGTCACCAATAGGATGTGTACAGAATCTCTCTCTATCTTGGATGCATGGAATTGTAAGAACATGAAAAGCCTCACAGAAGAGAAGAAAACATAAGCTGGAACAATCAAATTTATTAGACAGTTAAAGCCAGGATATAGCTTTTTTCAAAGCTGAAGTCATTGCTACTGCTGTGGAGAAAGACACTTACAAAAGTCATGAAGTCACGATCCAGTGTCTGGTAATGACATTCTATCAGCAGCTCATCCCCCTATTCACAGTGAAATATGACAGCAAAGAGTAAGTCAAAGAGGAACTGCTACAGTCTTAGAATTGTCTGAGCTAACAATGAGCTACAGTCTCCTTGCTCTCCCCATTGCTCCAGCCATTATCCCTCCTCAGGATCCTACCGGCTTAATCACTGCAGGATGAGGTAAGTCCCGAGACTCTTGCAGATTGAAATCATAGGAAAAATCTTTACATACTACTTGGAGTTGGGTTCCATTTCTAGAGGGAGAGAAGAGCAGAAAGACAGAAATGAGAAGATGAAGCAGAGAAGGCCAGACCAATAATGATGCAGCATGTGGTCTCATTCAGGGAATGCAAATGAAATAAACCTAAAAGATTCTTCTTTCACAGTCTATTCCACTCTGTCTATAGTTTCTTATTCTTAACCAGGGATAACATCATGCAGAAGCAGTAATTAATCCCATACACAGAAGGGAAAGGTTCAAGGTTTTTAATTACCTGTATTGCACAGCTTGCAGTGACCGCCCAGCTAAGTGAGTGTGGAGCAGGCAGGCTGATACATGTATGTCAGCTACTGGAGCCCCATTCATCTGTAACAGGAAGGATTGGTCAAGAACTCAAGCTTTATTTTTCCTCCATTGATGACTGATAGCCTCTTTTTCTTGATCTAGTAAAGAATTGCTCTCTTAGATTTTTGTATTTAGGTTTCATTGAGTTCATTCTTTGACAATTCCATGCACGAAGTATATTCTGGTAACTATTCCACTCTCTCTACTCTCTTTGCTAAGACTATTACCCACCCTTTTCTATCCAAGCCCCCTTCCCATATTTTCAACTTTGCTATTGTTTTATTTTGGTTTGTTGTGTGGCACCCACTGAGTTTTTAAAATGGATCATCTATGTGGCCATGGGTTTAAAACTATCTGATTGATCCTGCTGGGATTATTGGTGAATGCACAATTATTATCTTTCTCCCACAACCCATCAGGAGCCAATATTTTAGCAAGGAAAGGCCTCCTTTTGATCCACAACTTAGAGTTGATAGGACTAGTCTCAGTTTGGCTTACTGCAGGCAGCCACAGCTACTATGATGTCATGACTGCATTGGCTGTGTCATACCATACCAAGAAGACAACACTTCCACCCCTTCTCTCTGCCTCCTGACCATTATACTCTGTCCTCTGCTTTCCCAGATGGATATTCCTACTCACTCTACTTCCATGGAACAACCCTGTCTCACTTTTCACCCAAGTTCTTTGCCCTTAAAGCCCTGACACATTTTTCTCTTGCAGAATGTATGCTTGCCACTTTTCTGAACACCAGGCTTTAGTCATTTTTCCAATGGTTGGCTAAGACCAGAACTCTGATGGAGAACAAGAAACTTCAGAGAATACATGTGTCTCAGGTTTCACCTCTTCAAACTTGTCTGTCTTGCATAGCCCATAGGACAAGAAAGCATCAGCACCCGGTGGTATAAAGTGAATAGGGAAAACTGAGATGCCCAGCTGGAGGACTCCCATGTCATATTTGCGAAGGTGCGAGGTGTAGTACAGCCGCATGCCTGAGGTATCACGTATACCTAGAGTACAAAGAGATACTCTCCTCAGATGGTGGGAGTGGGTCACAATGTTCAGGAAAGCTGGAGTGGGCAGTGACTAACAGAATCTGGCATGTATGCCACATGTCTCCCACAGTTGCCTCCACCAGCTGCCCTCTCACAAGTCCTTTGGATACTCACCAGGATGGTTCTGAAAATTGCTGTAGTGAATTTCCAGTCGGATCCATTGAGGATCAAAGGGGGTTCCAATAGAGATGCCTACATCATCTGGAAACTGGTAACTCTGTAGAGATTGAAAAACATGGCAGTGATGTTAGAAAGGCTAGAGACGAGATGCTTGGATATAAATAAGCTCTGGCTCTGCCCTGGTTTTCTAACCTTTCTTTCAGAACTTCTATGCTCCCAGTTCTTCTATTAGCCCATTGCCTAACAGCATGCACCCCTTTGTCACAAAATGCCCCCATCTCGGGACTCACAAGGCCCCCAACAGCCCAGCCAGCTATGACATGGGAGCAGAGGGAGAAGGCAGGGTCTGATCCATAACATTCACCAATGCCTGTGGGGAGCACACTAGAATTGCCACATGCATACACAAGAACGTGATGCACCATCGTCTCGTTGCGTTCCACCAATATAGGTTCAAACTGGACAGAGAAAGGAGGATGGATGATAGTTAAGATTATGTGTCATCTTATTATCCAGTCCTTCCTGCCTCCCAAAGCTATGGCTTTCTCTGCTTCTCTGAGTTTTTCCTCATCTGTTTCTCTCCCTGATTACTATCATTTTCTCTAAACTCTACTAGACTCTTCTGTCAACCCCCATCTCTTTAAAAATATTTCTGTGGAGCACAGCTCACAGTGCTGAGTCACCAGGGAACTTCCAATGACTCTGACTGTCTTTAGTAACCTCAGTCAAATCACAATTTGCATATAATTATCCGCATTCCTTTGAAATCAATTTTTCAAATGCCTCCCTATACCTTGGAACTTGTAAAATTATATTCTTGGAAGTGGCCTAAATTAAAAACAGTTTAAAAAATTAGAAGACTGATTTAGAGTTCACTCTTACTTGATTTTTTTACTGGCTGACACTGCATGGCCACATCCCTTTCTTGCTTTTACTAGCTCCGTTGCTAAAAGAGAACAGTTCTGGAATCCTGATGGGACTTGAAATTGTTATTTTCAAAAACATACTAATTGCTATCTTCCATCAAAATACCCTTCACTTGAATAAAAGACTTTTGGTAGTTATAGTTCTGGATCCACGAAATTATGTGGCTTCCAACCCTATAAAACTCCAACTGGCTCTACCCTACAATTCCCTCCTTTTTATTTCCTCATAGCAATCTTTTCAATCTCCAAACTCTAACATGCCCATTGCTTTGCTACAATGCCTTCCCTACTTTGGTATACTTTTTCTCTTGGTTCACATACCTTGTAGATGTGATGCTTTTTGCTGACAATAGGGAGCGGGAGAAAGGTACAGGCATATGTGGTATCATCCTCTGGAATGAGGAACTGGAGAAAGATGCAAAAAAAGGCGAAAGGAGTGGGAATGAGGGTTCCCCAAAAGCAGGGAAGTAGACAGGTTAGGAAGCAGGGATCATCATTGGGACTTCTTACAGAGTCAAGGGTACTCATCATAACTTTATTCTAAGGAATGTGCAAGTATTGGGTGCAAGATGAAGGGTCTGGGATGAATGGGAAGATGGAAAAAAAGTGGAGGCAGATAGATGGTATGGTGGGGTCTTACATTACTGATCTTCAGGTCATAGGTGATGGTGTCTTCAGGGGCATCTTGATCATCATATTGTAGTATTTGAAGCAAGAAGATGGACTTGACAAAAGTATGCTCCCGACTCATCTTTGGTATGTCATCCAGGCCATAGGCAGCCAGGACCCTCATGGTATCACTCTATAGGTACCACGAACATTGAAGGCCTGACATTTGTACTTTGAATTTACCTATATTCAGTTTCTTATATGTGCCATTCATCTATACTGTGGAATGAGAATAACTTGAGACAAGATTAGTGTGGCTTTAGTTCTACCTCTAAGGTTAACTCATTTGTGGTACTTAACCCTTTCCCATTCTTTCTTTTTACACCTGCAGAAAAAAAGAAGGTTGAACCAGCTTCAATTCCAAACACTGATATTCAATGGAATTGATTAGAGTCCTTTAATAGGGGAAAAATAAAACAGGCAGGCACTTAGTCATTGGGTGAGATCTTGCCAAGGAATCATTGCAGATTTTAAGAGATGATACAACTGGGCAGTACCCAAGAAGAGTAAAGGGTAAAAGTCCCATGAATTATGACTGGATGCCTGACTTGGGGTGTCTAATCTTCTCAGGAGAAGCTGATCATGGCTAAATATTTTTCCCCTTTCCACATCTTACCGTAATGTCATGATCATGTGGATCACAGGATCTGAAGGGCCTGGAAAAGCGCATGGTAGTTGAGACAGAATCTTCTGTGAGCTTTAGCAGTTCAGCATCCTGGCTCCCATCCTGTTCTAGAGTGTCTTCATCCAGAAGGTGCTGATCCTGGTGACCAGTGATCATTAAGAAATAGGAAACAGGAAGAACAACAGTATGAACTAACCAGTACCCTCAGAGCTCCTAGGGACTAAACCACCAACCAAAGAGTACACATGGTAGGACTCATGGCTCCAGCTGCATATGTAGCAATTAAGCTTTGGGACAGCAGGTATATGCTAACATGGCAGAATCCAGCTACCTACATTGCAAAAATGAATGTGTTCCTGGGATAGACGTATCTGTTGGAGATTCACAACCTGGCCTTATAATTTTCACTTCAAATGTTAGCTTCAAAAATTCTAATAATCCTTCATTGAAATCTTTAGAAAAAACTTGTTCTCTGAATTATCTGTATATTCTTTCTCATGATGCTTTGATTATACAATTTTGTGTATAGTGATTTGTACTATATAAGTGCAGTTCAGAGCTGTGATTGTAAGCTTAGAAAGTGTGAGTCTGAGGAGACAAATGAACTACTATTTCATTTGTAAAAGGCAGATTATAGCAGAGGTTCTCAACCTGTGAGCTGTGACCAGTTAGGGGTATCAGAGGACACTTTTACAAGGGTCACATATCAGATACCCTGGATATTAGATATTGACATTATAATTCATAACAGTAGCAAAATTACAGTTATGAAATTGCAACAAAAATAATTCTGTGTTTGGGTGTCTCTACATCATGTTAAAGGGTCACAGCATTAAGAAGGTTGAGAACCAGTGGATTATAGTAATCCCTCTCAGTGATGTTATGGGGTTTAACATAAAAAGAATTTGGAACAAAAGCACAATTTTGTTTCTTTTGTTGTCATTGTTGTTACTAGACAATTTTATACTGAAGTCTAGCTGAGTGGTTGTAAAGGATATTGGAGATAGAGACTATTCTAATAACCTAATTTCTTCAGTGAGAAGAACAACAACTCCTAGAAAGTAAGTTGTATTAGACTCTTATAATATAAAACCTCTTCTCTCTTAAAAGTCTGACAGACAAGTGCCCTAGAAGACTAAGATTGAAGTTCTAGAGCATCTTTGTAGAGAGAAATCCGCAGTCAACTAGAGTTCAGTATGCTTGCCTGTGTTTGCAGAAGAAAAGTTCTTTTCTAGACTCAAAGCCACCCTCAGCCCACTAAAGGAGCTCTTCTGTGGTGGGTAGGAGGTTGGAGACTATGGACATGAAACCATCTTCAACTCAAAACAAGTTGCTTATCCCTAGACTTACCGAAAAGTAGACATTGCCATTGGGTAGGACACCTCCAACTACCAGATCGCTTCCCACAAAGGTGTACCGATCTGTGATACCCAGGCCAACCCAGCCAGTTGTTTGGACTTGGAGCTCAAATGTGATTATTTCAGCCTCATGATCAAAGTCCCAGCGCAGGAAAACAGCATGGGAAGGATCTAGGAACCTGGAATAACGAAGGGGAGATGTAGGACCCAGGCGGTTGCCTTGGGCAAAAGATGCCAGGACCAAAAGTAAGAAAAGCCTGAAGAGGAGAACACAGGCCATGGCTCCTGGGGCCCAAAACAGCTTTCCTGCAGACAGACACTCAAGAGCTCTGGACTTATATGTATCTATACTTGTGCCAGGCACAGTGCCATGGGGGGAGGGACAGGTTGGTATTCTTCTGATCTGATTATCCACTGTGTACAGAGTGGTGCCACTTATATAACTTGAGCCAGAAGTGTCCAGGGAGGACACAGAATAGGATTGTCTCAATTGAATTCAGGGGCCTAATGTGAAATTGTAAAGAGTCACACAATTTTCAGGGTCATGCCCAATGCAAACCTATAGAGTCAAGGAGTTTTTCAGTTTCTCCCCACCTCTGTGTTCCTCCATATCTACTGTACCTCTGTAATATCCTTAGTAAATAACATTCCTCTGGAATATGCCCTTTCTCACCCCAGTTTTGTAGTCTTTCACCACTGTGTCCATGCGTAGAATGGAGTCAGTGGAACATAAGCATATCCTTTTGACGTCCTGGTACAGTAGAGGAGAATGGTGTTAAGGGGAAAGACTATAATTTAATTTCAGTCTCCTGCAGGAACCTATGTTTTTAATCACAGTTCAGTTATTCTCCCCTCCAGGTTTAGCCAAGTTTTGTACTTTCAAGTGCCTTGATATTATATAAACAACTAAAGCCAAAAAGAAATATTTGAATAATAGATCATAATGAAACTTGAGTCTGTTTAATTGCATGACAATTTCAGCTCATTTAATTTTTAGATAAGTAAGTGGGGACAGGAAAGAGAAGCATTAGTAGTATATGGTCACACACCCTGACTGTGGTGGAGTTGAATGATAGGCTACTGAGAAGTCTGTCTCATCTTCATACTTTGTACCACTTCCTCAGGCCACTGACACACTCAGGACAGCAGACTCCTGCCTGAGTGCTTTGCCACGATTGCATATTATAGTGGAAGGAATCAGTGTCACTTGCTGATTACTTCTCAAGGAAGAAGAAGCCTGCACCATACAAGACTTAATATCTCCTGACTTGAGGAGGTAAATCTTTTTTCATTGGATCCCCTTTGCATGGCCTGAAGTTCTCTAGACAACAGAGAAGACACCCTTAAGACCTGCATTGAATTACTTACTGAACTTGAAAGCTGCTAAAGTTGTTGGCTACTGTTGCGTGCACTTGAGTAATGATTCATACGCAGTTGGGGTGAGGGTGGACAAGTGTCCCAAGGAGGTAGCCATGACCTCCAACACTGGTCCTGTGGAGGCCCTGAGGACCTAGCTTGCCATCTGATCTGGAAACAAGAGGCTTAACCTGGCTCAGTACTGCAAGCTGGTCAAGATAAGAGAGGGCAGGCAGATCCTTAGAGGCACTGACCTTGGGAGGCAGGAAGGTCAGCAAAGGAGATAACAAGGGTGTGAGAGACATTCTGATCCCAATCTCGTTAGAGGATTAGGCTGAAGAGGGTTCAGTGTGAAGCTAGGACAGACAGCTCAGTAAACTGAGAAGGGCCCAGGTTCCCTTATCCTGGAGTCTGCTTGGCTGGCCAGAGCTCTCCTGGAGGAGCTAGGAGCCACTGACTTCAGACCCAGGGAATCTCTTCTCTACCCTCTTCCTCCTGCCTCTTAAGGCTCTTAGAGAGCTTATTTAGCTTTTGAAGGAGATTTATAGAGGCTGGAAGAACTTGTTTGTTCAAATGTAAATGCTCTAGAAAAATGAAGGGTGTAAGTGTTATTAAACTCGTGGGTCAAAGCTGAATGAAAAAAAAAAAATCAAAAGGAGAAGGACATGTCTATTCCCAACATAAACAGAAGACTTTTATTGTAAATATGAGGGAGACCATAGTCAGAGGAAGAGACATCTGGGAATGTACAACATGAACTTGACCCTGAGCCTGGACATCTGAGGACTTGGGGGAGCAGACTGGGGAAAGAAGAGAGGGAAGAGGGGAGAGGAGAGACCAGGAAGGTAAAGAGTAGACAGAAGGACAGCACAGCAAAATATCTGGATTTATAGGGGAAGGTAGCTGGGGAAAAGGCAGCTCAGCCCCTGGGCTGGAGAAGTTTAGGGTAGAGGGTCTGTATGCTGGTCATACCATATAATAGGTAGGGACTAAGGAATGCTGGGTGATGCTGGCATCCAGGTCCACTTTAATATGCTAAATAAGCGCCTCCGTTAGCCATTTGTCTTGGGATTGAGACCTAACAAAAGCCAGTACCCCAAGCCAACTCTGTCCACCTGTTCTCAATAAGCCAATAATAATATAAAACCACAGAAAGGATTTATTCAGTGCAAACACATTGATAACATGGAAAAAGACATCCAGGGATCCAGTGAACTCCCCCAGTCAGTCTTGGGGGTCTTGAAATGAGATGGAAGTTTAGAGGGCCAAGGATAAGCTATCTAGGTCAAAGTATGGTCCTGGTACCCACTGACCCATTGTTTAGGCTTGTTAAAGCTTTGTGAAATTTCTTTCCAGGAGACGTGTTCCCACTCTGGCTGGTGCCTTTCCCTTCTTCCAGCATGTATTCCTGAGGACATTTCCCTTTCTTTGGGGTCTGTTGTATCAACAGCCTGATGTTCCCATTGACAGACACTAGTATCTCTTTAGAATGTCTTTATTTCTGCCAGGTCAGTTACAGAAAAGGGCATCTTTTTCTTTTATTCAGGACAAAACTCTCATTTTTATTTTCTAGTTGCATTCTTGGAGTCAGACAAATGAGTATTCACTGCACAGAGCCTATTATAACTCTCTGAAAGCCTCCACATGTTAGTTATATGGAGAAATTTTATTCTCTTGAAAGAGTATAAAATCTGTGAAAAAAATAAATTCAGTTTTTCTTCCATCCCTGGAGTGATAGACTAATTATTAATAAGTGCCTAGGCAATAAGCTCCAGCTGGTTCTCTGATTTGCTCTCAAATTATCATCCTTTTTATTCTAACCTGGCTTTAACTACTTGGCTGGTTTCCTCTCCTTGTCTTCTTACTTCTGTCTCCTCAGTGTTTTAGCTCGAATTTCTCTTTTATTTTATCCCTCCAGTTCCTCTACCTGCTGGTTTATGTCCTTTTCCTCAGTGATCCAGACGAATCTCTAATTTTATTCTAGCTTGAATGACTAGCTACTTCTGCTCAGCTCCCATGATTCTGACCTCCTCTGTGTTCCCAGGAGAAACTTCCATGCTCTCTCCTACTATTTCCCAGAATTCTCTCTATTCCTGCTGAATGTCCCACCATTTCCTGCATCAGCTCATTGGCCATAAGCTTTTTTTATTGACAGGTGATACTTACACATATCACTTCTACCAATATCTGATCACCACTGAGAAGATGCAAGGGCCCAGTCATTGCATCTTTGTGGATGAGAGAGCATGCTCAGACCACAGGAAAGGGTGCAAACCTTCAGTTTGAGGTTTTCGCTTTAGAGGAAAGCTGAGTTAAGAGAGCCAGTTTCCTGAGGAAGTCACATCTTTTGGAACCTCAGCCCCAAGACTTAAGCTTCTGGTTGCCATCTTACTGGTTTGAATTCTCCTCTCTTGCCTGATGGTCTGCATGCCCCACACTAATAGAACCTGAAGCCTCAGAGATGTGGCAGTTTTGCATTCTATGCCTCTGTGTACTCATGGATTCTGTGACTACAGGTAAGATGGTAAATGAGGAAGCCAGTGGGTAGAGGGAAGGAAAGAAGGTAGGGCTCTTTAGTTTAGCAAGCAGAGAAGCCACCCCTATGTCCTTTAAGACAGCCATCTGGCACAGCCACTCTCCCTAGTCAAGGCTTTCCACAGCCTTCTGTCACGGATTTTCGTCTTCAGGATATAGCTAATTTGGCTATACATGAGGTTTAGTAGTTTTCCTCCTTTCATCTTGTTTCAGACCCCACAGTGACTTTGCTGGAGCAAAAACCAAGGTGGGGTCTGGTACCACGTGGTCAAATTGTGAACCTGCGCTGCATCTTGAAGAATTCCCAGTATCCCTGGATGAGCTGGTATCAGCAGGATCTCCAAAAACAACTACAGTTGCTGGTCACTCTGCGGAGTCCAGGGGACAAAGAAGGCAAATCTCTTCCTGGTGCTGATTACCTGGCCACACGGGTCACTGATACAGAGCTGAGGCTGCAGGTGGCCAACATGAGCCAGGGCAGAACCTTGTACTGCACCTGCAGTACAGACACAGTGATAAACTCTGCTGGGGCATTGAAACAAAAACCACACACAGACTACCCTGCCTTCCAACCCTTGCTCCTCTGCAAGCCCTTCTGAGCTTTCTTCCTTTCTACCCAGACTTCACCATCACCTTGGTGTAGCAAGGAGTACCCTATCCTTGCTGATTTACCACTTGTTCTTTTTGTGCATGAATTACAAGGTGACTTAAGGTCAGATTCTAGAGAGCTCAGAGCATACACTTCAGTTCTTCCACTTGTGAGATTGAAAGGCATCTCTTATCCTCCTATACTGCAGTTTTTGATTTGGGGATGTAGACAGCTAATGTGGCCACCCCAGCAGGCAACTGAGCATCACAGTTCAGGTGCACTCTTTGGTATGATATGATGCAGAGCGCCAGCGAAGCCATCAATTGGCATTAGCTCTTCCTTCCACAATATAGGCAGTGAATAGCAAGTTGTGTGTGATGCCTGAATCAATTCCCAATGTGGGGTTGGATTAAAGCCAAAAGAATTTATTACCCATTGAATTCTGAGGTTCTGGTCACTGCATACTCAGAAAGCCTGTAGCATTCCTCCCCGTACAGAAAGTGTTCCATGGCACTACTATGCAAATTTGATTTTGTGGTTAATAAATTATCACTTACTGAAAAAAATAAAACCAAAAGAAATTCTGAGAGCTCATATAAACACTGACTGAATTGCTGAATGTGCAGCTCTGACAATACCCTTTAAATAAACACCCTTGTTTCCATAATGCCCAAGTTTTTATTACCCACACCCACATTGACCTCACAAACTCAATCTTAAAGGTTCTTTTCATCCTTTATTAGTCTAATTTATTTTGTATTAATTATGCTATTTAAAATGTTTCAATATTTCAATATTCCATTTAACATAGCAAAATAAATTTAAAAGAAAGCTGAATCTCATTCCCATATCAGACTTCTGAGCTCAAAACTACTAAATCTAATTTTTTTGCCAATTATCAGCTTAGTCAAAGCAGTTAAAGAAAAACTGATGAATACTATGCCTGAAGAAAAACATTAAATAAGAAAATCATGTTGAGATAGGGAAATATCTCAGAAGATAAAGGATCTATCTGTCTTACAAACTTGAAACCCTGTGGAAATGGGTTCTATATGCATAATCTACACACACACACACACACACACACACACACACACACACACACACAGAGTATACACACATATACACATGCATATA
Source organism: Mastomys coucha (assembly GCF_008632895.1). Lineage (NCBI taxonomy): Eukaryota > Metazoa > Chordata > Mammalia > Rodentia > Muridae > Mastomys > Mastomys coucha. The sequence goes on from NW_022196903.1 coordinate 35,980,248, forward strand.
CACAAATACACATGTGCTCAACACATACATGCACACATATACACATACACACACAGACTATATATATATAGTCGGCACCATTTGTCCATAATTCTTCATTGGTGCTGAAGTTTATTTGGTAATCCAACAAGGGCTTCCTTGCTCCCTCACAGACTATATATATATAGTCTGTGTGTGTATGGCCTGAATCAATTCCCAATGTGGGAATATATATGTGTGTGTGTGTGTGTGTGTGTGTGTGTGTGTGTGTGTGTATACATATATATACACACACATATATGCCCATTCAAGACACAATACATACACAGAGACAGACCCAATATACACACATACACATATACACAATATACACACACATAAATGCACAGACACTCACAAAGGGAGAGAGACACTTGCTAAAAATCCAAAATATATTCACTGTAGAGCTAATTTGACCATGTGTTTCAGAAAATAAGCCCTTTAGAAACATATAAGAGTCTAGAATTGACATTTAGGGAGCAGTAAATGTTGTACTAGAAAGCCCTAAATTAGAATTCAATTTGCAATCTGAGGAAGGCCACACTCAGAGTAAAGAACAGAACGAGAAGACTGCTCAACAACCAGGCAAATAGCTAGAAATCAACCGGAAGCTCAGAATCACAGAGCAAGGCTGGGGTGGACAGCAGGAAGGATGGAGGGAGAAAAGGGAAGAGAGTAGATGAGGGAAGGAGAGAGGAAGAAGGAAGGGAGTGGGGAGGGGGAGGAAGGAGGAAGGGAGATGACAGAAAGTGAACTATCATGAAGCACAGGATCTGGAACCAGGTCTGAGGTAGGCTGTGGGCTACTGAAAGCTATGGGATTGAGGAATTGCCAAGACAAATTAAAGCCTTAGCCCTGTGGAGAATGAAGGGCCTTTCCACAAGGCGGCACCATTTGTCCATAATTCTTCATTGGTGCTGAAGTTTATTTGGTAATCCAACAAGGGCTTCCTTGCTCCCTCACCTGTCTCTCTCATCTGCTTCTTCGGATCTTCAGGAGTTCATATGCCTGAGACATTGACTTGCCTCATACTGGAGCTGCATGCTAATCTTGGCCCCTAAACTCTGGCCATGGGTTGCTTTCTGTTTATGAACAAGAGTCACTATTCTCATCTTAAATCATTTTAAAACAAGACCCAGAGGAGAATGTTGAGGATTTGTATTATACAACCCTTGTAATCACTGCCACTCTTGAACTGCCTTCATGACTTAGGCATTCTACCTCCCTCTCACTAAACTTATCTCCAGTAAAGGAAGTCATCTCTTGGAGTTCATGTAAGACAGACTGATGACACCCACACTCCTGCAACCCAGATGCCTCAGCAGCAGTGTACCCTCCTGAACTTTTCATAGTTGCTTAAGCTGAAAAACATTTTTGGAAGGTGAGATGTTATGAGCTTAATACTACTTGTTTCTTTCATAATTAAAATTTCATGGTCCATGCTTAGCAAGCCACACACAGTTTTGGTTCCAGGAAATCCTAGGTGAGGCTTAGATAACTTGGAGGTTTTAGGACATCTTCAAGGACAAGATTTGGCCTCAGAACTTTTGTACTCAAAGGCTCCAGTGGTCTACTTGTAGTGGCTACAGGTTGTCTTTGTGCTGCTTTTTAAGCATGTAGTCAATTGACCAAAGAAAACTCCCCACGAAAACCTCTCAGTTAAAATTCAGTGACCATTAGTGAAGCTGTGAAAGTGAGCAGAAAATTGGAGAAAGAAAAATTCTTGAGTGATAACCTAAATGAAGTAGAGTTCCTGAGGCAGCTGATGTTAGTGCATCAAAGCAGTGTATGAGCTGAATGCATGAGGATGCAGTGATGAAACACATTACTCTGAATATTCACTGCAGAACATTAACTACAAGAACAGGCAGATATACACTGGGAAAATTAATCCTTTGACCCTATTTATCTGCTGTTATAAGCACTAGTGGACTTTGAACTTTAAATCTTTCCTCCTATTGATACCTCTATTAGCTCATTCATTCATTGTCAGACATTTTCCCAAATGAAGTGTTTAACTTTCTGAAAGCATGCCTAAAAAGTTTGATAACCCCAAATGACTGTGAAGTGACCCCCTTTAAATAATTCTATCATCAGCTGGATTGAAACGTGACAAGTCTACAGCTTCCCATTTTCAGTGATGGAGAGATAAAGGGTTGCATGCATGTGACTACTAAATCACTGAATACACACAAGTGAGCCGATGTGCCTCTCTTGGTCCAATGAGCTCATTTATTTTAATTGTGAGGTTGGATGTGGGCACATGCTTTGTCACATGTTTCAGAATTCTTCCTGTTGTGGGAGCTCAGTTATTTTTCATGGTCTCTTCGATCCAGGGCATATAGTGAAAGATGCTAGCATAGATGCCAACATCAGCTCTCAAAACACAGCCATCTGCATAAGACAAGATTCCATAAAGTACTCCATTGAAGACTGCAGGGGCACCTGTGACTTCCTACAGAAAAAAGAAAGCCAGGTCATCTTTCAGGCAAGAGATAAGGAATCCAACCAGGAAAGGAAGGCATCAAGAATCCGTTACCTTGCAGGGCAGCCTCCGCCCTGGCACGATGCCCACACAGATCATGTTTTCTGTGATGTCATAGGCTTTATAGGCATTACGGCACTCAGCCTTGGAGATTACAGTGACGTTCACGGTCTGCAGTGAGTCAGGGTCCTTAGCTAGAGGAAAAAGGAAAATCATGTTTCCCATGAGTTTTTCCTAAGTACCAAAGCTTCCTTTGCTTTCCTTCTTTTTTCAATATTTGTTCTATTATCAGGAAAGGAGTTCAAATTTTGAGAAATGAAAACCAAGAAGTTTAATTAGTATACAGGAGATTATCAAATTCACAACTTGTCATAATGCAGATGTCCATCCCCTTAGGAAGGTGGTTGGAATATGTGAGACATTCTTGCAACAAAATGAAACAAATTGCTTAGATTTTTTTCTGAAAATTTAAACATTTAGAGAGTGTCTTTTTCTATGCAAATTTTAGACCTTGAGGGAACTTACAAATATACAGACTAATTTCTTATTTGTCAGATGGCAAAACTAAATAATTATCTGGTAAATAATAATAATAATAATAATAATAATAATAATAATAATAATAGAATCACCTAAGACACTAGTAAAAGTAAAGAAGAAAAAAACAACTAAACTAAGTGGTAGAGTACAATTTAATACTGTGTCTTCTGATCTCTAATTCAAGCTGTTTCTTTTACATCAAAGTCTCATAATAAGATAGGTTTTCTAATTTGTCAAGCAATGAGAATAAGGAAACCAGAGTACTATTTACGGATGTTCTTCTTAGGGATTCTTGGGCAAAAGTTTTATATTTTGAGCTTCTACTTTTTTAATTTGAATTCGTGTTTACTTCTAAATTTTTATTTGAAAATATGACACTAATTTTTAAAAAATAAATATTGACTTCTTTGCCTTACTTTCTAGTTTAACAATACATTCACAGATTTACATTTCTTTTGAGAGTAATGTCAGAAATGTTTACTTCATGAGTTAGATTAAATAAGGTACATTTGAGGGTCAGGGAAGTCACTTTTCTTTTTTATACCCAGTGAGAATGACCTAGGTTATAATTTTCTGCTGTTGATAAGAATACTAAAAATTTATTCTTTTAGGAAGTTTGTGTTTTGAAGTGTACAATATTATTATTTACTATAATAGCTTTATTGTGCACTCAAACACCAGGCTATACATCACTTGATCAACTTCTTTCCACTCTCCCTCTCTTCAGTCTTCAGGGATCTTTTTTCATTCATAGATATTAACACTCTAGCTTATTTGCCACAATATTATAGATTTACCTTATGCTTGATATCTTATTATGTATTTCCTATTTCAAGAATTTGAGCTCACTCATTGCTTGAAATGGTTTGAAAACTTTCGATAGTATGTTGTATTTCATTTTAGAGTGAAGAAAATTGAAGTTCTGAGACAAAAATAGAGTTCTGTTACACATCATTAGGTATTCTACTGAGATTATTTCTTTTATATTTATGAGCAAAGAGGATAGAAAGATATATCAGAGGAAAGACTTGAAAATCTTTCAGTGAGGCAAAGGAAAAGGAAGTGGTGAAAGCAGAAGCTTGAAGAAAGTCCTACGAAAGCAGAATTGCAGAAGCTCAGAGGAGAGTCCAGCAGAGAGGAGTTGGTGTCAGCAAAGTCAGACACCATCAATTTATACTTTGAACTCACTGATGTCACAAAAATTGTAGGCCCACGTAGACACAGAGCACATGGCTTTCTCAGGCACAATGTGTTGAGGCAGTTTGACAGCTTTTGCATAGTTACTGTGTTTAAGCCTTCTTTTCAGTTTGATTAACATGAGGTCATATGAAATAGAAGAGACCGAGAAGTATGGATGATGGATCATTTTCTCATAGTCAGACACCTCCACGTCCCTTTCTGTGGGATCTGCTGGGTTTGTTATCCCAAGAATCACCTGAAGGTTCCTAGAATGATAGAAAGATATTGATGAAAAATAATTTATTAATTTTCTGCAATCATATGGACCTTAATTAGTCTTCCCCAAAGAACATTCCCTGAAGATCTCCCATGAATCATTTATTGAGAATTATATACAAGTTGCTGGGTCTATATGTGACTTGAGAACTCAAAGAGTAAAACAATCTGAAATTCTTATCACTCACGGTAAATTGCAGTGTGCAGATGTGATCACCCAAAGAGGATGGATCAGGACTCCAGTGCAGGGCAAGTAATCAGACTTTAGGTAGACCAAATAGTGGGGAGTAGTTCCAGCTATATGATCTGGATTATAGGCAAAGGTACCTGGAAAGAATGTGATGGGATTTTTTTCATCAATCTCTAAAAAGACATTAAAACAAAACCAAAAAGTTCAAAAGTACAATAGCAAAGTAAAAAAAGAGGGGTGTGTGTATGAGGGAAATATATTTTACTAGCTTCAAGTTATTGAGCCCTTCTCTTCAGCACTTTTAAATAGTAAGTTAAATCTTTAAAGTGACTTATTTTGTTCCGAAGACAATGACAGTTCATAGAAATAGCTACTTTAAAATTTAAAAAAGTGTTTATCTTTTTAATTGCAAAGAAATATTCTTCTACTTGAATTATGACTTCTCTTAGGCCTGTGAGCCTAACTTAGTAGGTGGAACAGTTGTTGAGCAAGCCTGACAACCTGAGTTTGATTCCTCCAGAACCAAAAAGTAAAAGGAGAGTATCTACCTTACAAAGTAGCCTACAACTTTTACAAATGTACCATTACCAATGGACACCCTCATCTTACATATACAATAATAAAGAAATAACTTTAACAAGAAATACAAGTTCCCTCATTTTATATAATTAAGTATAATCTGTTAGACTAGCTAATTACTAAACCATTTTACCAGTTTTAAATTGTTGCTAACATTTGCATGTAAAATGCCCCACACAGGATTACATATTTGAACACTTGAATGCCAGCTAATGGTGATGTTTGGGGAAGTAGATCTCTAGAGAGCAAGCTTTGAGGTTATTAGCCTATTTCATTTCCCATCTAGTCTCTGATTTGCATAGATGTGAGCAAACAACCTCATGTTTCTGCTACCAATTCAGAATTTGCTCTTGTCATCATGCCTTCCCCACAGTAAATGGAATGTTCTCTTAACTCATAAGCCAAGTGAGCCTTTCTCCTTTATGTTGCTTCTTGTCAGTTACTGGTCATAGCAATGAGAATAGTAACTGATACAAGGACTTTCACAAGTTATCTCTCTCTTCCAACAACTGAACTATGAACAATTAAAGTCAGTGCATGATAAGAACAGAGCAAATGCTCTCAGATACTAATATATGTCAGACTCTGTTTAGGAGTTTGAGCTAGCTTGTGAGTTGAAACAGCCATGCTCTTAAACATCTGAATCGGTAAACATATTAAAAAAATAATGAACCCAAGTAAATAAAATAGCATGCTGGATGGTGATTAAAGCTATGAGGATAAAGTTAGGCCAGTTAAAGATGTAAAATACCAGTTGTGTGTATGTTGGGGTGGGGAGGTTGTGGGTGGATGTTAGACTATGAAGCAAAGCATCGTGGAACAATCAGTGGTTAGGGTTGGGTACTGGCAAAGAGAAATGTCATGGAGACAGGATTTAGATCACTGGATGTGTGGAGCCAAGGATTCCAGAAAGAGGAAACCACTACAGCCCAGAATATGAGGTCTAGGTCCTGTCAAAGGAATATGACAGAGGCAAGTGTTACTGACATGGCATGAGTTAAGTAAGAATGATGGTGTTAGAGAGTATGTACAAGGGACAGTGCATTTTGTGCGATATTGGAGTTATGCAGATTTGTATTCTAAGAGGAAGTGGAACCACTTCAAGATTTCAATAAAGAAGTGATGGCAGCACCCTCTTAGAAACCTTGGAAGAAGAGCATGTAGAAATGGAGGGATCTATTAGGCAAGTAAATGAATGTTCCAGTGAAGAGATGCTGGTTTGGAGTATCATGAACAGTAGATGTAGTGAGATGTGATTATATCCTAAGGCATTAGGATATAATTAGAAGACAGAACAAATAACATTTTCCTAACATGGTGATCATGGAGTATGGAGCTGAGTCATGTCACAAGTTTTCAACTTTACATCTACTGATGCACTCCTTGGTTGGATCCCTCTTTTAACCTGGGCCTTCCCTTTCCTGTTCCTATTCCACAATATCTATCATGTTCCAGGCAGGTCCATAATAAGCTCCTAACGTGGAATGGATCTCTCTCTCTCTCTCTCTTTTTTTTCTTCAAGACAGGGTTTTTCGGTGTAGCCCTGGCTGTCCTGGATCTCACTCTGTAGACCAGGCTGGCCTTGAACTCAGAAATCTGCCTGCCTTTGCCTCCAAGTGCTGGGATTAAAGGCATGTGCCTGGCATTTTTGTTGTTGTTGTTGTTTTGTTTTGTTTTGTTTTGTTTTGTGGAATAGATATCTTGTAGATGTGTTAATGTTCATGCCTCCTTCAAAGTACATAAGCAATCAACTTGAAGTGCAGAAGGCAGGTATTCTCATACGAAGTAACTAAACTTGGTAGGCGCTGTGTCAATGCTGAGAGATAGAGCAACAGTCACATACAGTCTGAAATGATGTCTCTATCATTTTTCTATCTTCCATGTCTTCTCTAGGACTCCTCTTTGGCAGATAGTGAAAGATGTGAAGATACTCACCAAGCAGGGTTGAAGAAATGAAGAGGAAGGCAAACTTCATTATGATGTTGAAAGCTGTTTTGAGGTGGATCTTAGTTCAGCGTCTCTGTAAAGCATAAAGAAGAGAGAAGGAGATAAAATACTGATAAAACTACTTCAGCGGTGGGATTTAGTTTATGAAAGACTTTCCCTATCAGAGTATAGAGTGTTGGAGGGAGGAAATAACTTGTCACAAACCTGACCTCTCACGTTCTCTAGATCTGAGTTTGGTCTTCTTTTGAAGAAGTTACTTAACGCAAGAGAGATGTTCCCAATGTCTCCACAGCCTCCTGCTCTTTGACTTGTGTAGGAAGGCTCCTCTCTGAGTTACTTAATGCAAGAGAGATGTTCCTAATGTCTCCACAGCCTCCTGCTCTTTGAGTTGTGTAGGAAGGCTCCTCTCTGAGCTGCATACATGATGCAGACCCCTCCCATCTCTATGATGCCATCTATCCCATTTGTGTGACACTGGTATTTATCTGTACTCTGGCACTGACAGTAACACCTCTGCTTGGCATTCAGTGTCTCTTTGAAGTACTTTTGCTGTCTTCTTCATGTCACAAACCAACCATCATTTAAGACCATACGAACACTACGAGAGCTGGAATATGCTCTTTTTTAGTTTTTTGTTTTATTTGGGTATCCATGTATTTAAAGTTTCCATTTCAATCTTCAAGGAGCTCCCAAGCTAGAAGTAATAGACAGTGAAGCAAATGGTGCTACCGAAAGTATCCAGATACAAAGACTCTAATATATTGCATAGACTAGGTAACACTATTTGTAAATCACATCCATTAAAATATCTGTATCCAAAAATATAAGTAAATATTAAAACTAAACAAGCAACTTGTCCTGAATGTGGGTCTGAGCTCTGAGCAGGTGGTGACTTGCTGAATGTTTTGTCTCTGGATTGCCAAAATAAATAATACAGTTTATGTGCCATGAGCAACAAACATTAGTCTTCTTACAGATCTGGAGTTTGTAACTCATTTCTACAATTACTGGCAAATATGGTGATGGTGGCTGATAAATAGGTACCTTCTTCTGGAGGTTCACTTGGCTTTTCCAGTATGTGTATATGTATGTGTATATGTGCAGCAAAGGAGAGGGAATAGAGTACTTTTTTGTTTTTTTGTTTTTTGGATTTTTTAAAACTTTTATTGTATTATGACGAGAAAAGTTACATGATTTCAA
>NW_022196903.1:35990483-35990632 GCF_008632895.1 Mastomys coucha
TGTGTTCTCCTGTATTTCTTTGAGGGTGTTATTTATGTCCTTCTTAAGGTCCTGTATCATCATCATGAAAAGCGATTTTAGATCTGAATCTTGCATTTCTGGTGTGATGGTGTGTCCAGGACTTGCTATGATGGGAGAATTGGGTTCTG
>NW_022196903.1:35990729-35997136 GCF_008632895.1 Mastomys coucha
CCCCCGCCATCTGGTTAACTCTAGTGCTACCTGCCCTTGCTAAATCTGACTGGAGCCTGTCCTTCCTGCAATCCTGATTGTGTCAGAACTCCTTAGAGTCAAGCTTCCTCTGTGATCCTGTGATTTTGGGATCCTGGGATCCTGGGCTTGTTAGATCACCAGGAAGTGTAGCTTTCTCTGTGTGTTGTGGGACTGGCTGCAGAGCTTGAGCCCAAGGTCTGCTCAGAACACTAACCCAGACAGACCGGAAGGAACCTGAGTCACTAGGCTGGGTGGAGTTCCTGTGTGCCTGGTCAAGCTCGTCCCAGTTACTCCCAGTGTTGGGACAGATGTTGGTTCCTGCTTACCTCTGATCCTGGGTGTGTCAGAGCACCTGGGAGTGGAGCCTTTGGAAAAAACAGTGAAAATATACTAAAATATATTTGTGTATTAAAGGAATATAAATGCAATCATCATGTAATAGAGGAGATAATGCCCTATTTAGATGTTTTGTACTACCAAGTCAATGTTTAAGTAATAGGAATAGTTTACATAGTATGGAATTATGGACAAAAGGGATCCCATAGTACCCTTGAAATATCATGGGCTATTAACACGACTATTGGTTACTCTCTGCAATCTAATGTCAAGGACTTATTGCTGAAAACAGCACTCACTTATGTTATCAAATTGGAGCCATCAAGTTGGCACTCAAATAAAAGCCTCACCCCCTACTGTCTAGCATTCTACTTGAAGAGAAAATTAATCATTAATCACTGAGCAGCAAATCCTCTGACCTATAACACAATTCTGATTATAAGATATACTGATGTAATATCGGCAAAAATGTCATAGGAGTAACCAAGCACATTTTAAATGGAATGTAAGGTCCACTCTCTAGATGGAACCCATACCTGACACTACTAAAGTGGTCAAGAAACTGAAACTAAATAGGTTCTGGGTCTTAGGGGAAAATCTACTGCTACTACTCTGATAAGGGGATATAGTAGTAAAATGGCTTCTGATGGCATATTGCTATATACATTGCTCAGTGCATTACTTAATTTTCACCAGAGAAGTCTATTCTTGCAGTAGTTACTACAACAGAAATCTGCAACCAGATATGGAAAGAGAATGAGAAACATTGGCATACTCAGACCTATATGGGCCATCTTTATAAAATCCCTCCCCTCAAAGCATAGGGATCTTTGCAGAAGAGAATGAAGAAAGATCAGAAGGTACTAGATGAGTCCAAGAAGGCATTGTCTTTTAGATACAACAGGCCTGATACACATATAAACTCACAGAAACTGACAGCATGCATAAGATTTGTACAGTTTCAAACCAGACAAAATTCCAACACACAGGAAAAGTGCAAAGCCTTATCCTAACCATGAAGCTGTTTTCAAATGATAACTACTGGGAAAGGAAAATATCTGTTTTCTGCAATTACATGCCAAAGGTATATTAATTACATACTTCAGGGCAAACGTTATGCTCAGGAGTAGTTGGCCAGCAAAAAATCACAAAATGTACTCCGTAATTTTTTCTTAGTATTTTGTTTCAGATGGATTTGGTCTTTCCATCTTTTTTATCTTATTGGTTTTTGTTTTTGTTTTTGAAGAGAGAGAGAAAGAGAGAGCAAGCGAAAGAGAGAAGTATGAAGTTAGATAGGCATAGAGATGGTCTCCCATCTTAGAGAAGTTGTAGGAGGAGAAGAAATAATATCAAAATATATGGAAAAAATTAAGTAAAATAAAAAATTTTGTAAGGTTACTAATTTTGAGGGTGGGGATATAGCTCAGCAGTTATGATTATTTACTGGTTTTGTAGAAGAGGTGAGTTCATTTCACAGAACACATGTCAGGTGGCTTGTAATCATTCTAGCTCCAGATATTTAACTCCTTCTAGTCTCTACACTAATATGTATAGACATTCACACAGAGACATGGGTATGTACATAATTAAAATAAAAACCTTCAAAAATAATCCTAGCTCTATTAGATTTTCCTCCTCTCTGTAATCTCACTTAACCCTGACAAAATATGGTGATGCTGGCCTTAAGAGAGTTTAGAAGTTTGTTCACCCTTCCATGTAACCAACCAACCATATTCCTTGGCTTTTACCTAGTGAATTGAAAATATTTACACAATGAAAATGGCATCCCTAGTTCCTCATCCCACCACCCATTACATATTTTTATTCCATTTTCTGACCCTCTGTTTTGTTCAAGTTCTCTCTCTCTCTCTCTCTCTCTCTCTCTCTCTCTCTCTGTGTGTGTGTGTGTGTGTATGAGAGAGGGGAGAGAGAGGGCGAAGGAAGCTTCCTATGATCAAAATTGAGAGCTGTGGAAATCTATTTGGTTAAACATGTTTAGAATGTAGTTTGAAAACATGACCATTTAGCAAAAAACATTAGATTCCCCCATCATTTCATTCCTCAACCTAGGGCTTTTGACTAGGTTTATAGTACCATTCATGAACTCTCTCTGAAACGTGTTTCAGATACAATCAGAAACAAGTTGTTATTCCCCATTGAAGTTGTCATTATACCAATGGGTACTTCTTACTGACAGGTTAGTATTGTAGCATGTAAGGTACAGCACTGGGTAAGATCACTGATACATTTTCTTCTTCAGACTGAATGACAACTTCTGGCACCCTTAGCATCCAGAAGATTGTCCTGGTCAGTTTGAAATTGATTTCTCTATGTGATTCACCAAAGTGTGTGACAAAGTGAAGTAGAGTCTTAACATAGTTGTGCTGAGGAATCAAGGGTATGGCAAGTCTATGTAACTTTGGTTGCCTGAGGCTTCCCTGACCAATAACTTATAGGGAGGTAACCCATGCCTCCTTTCTTTCCAACAAATTACCCTCCTGTTTTCCTGTTTAAAACATTTTATTAAGCATATGTAGAGGTGTGTCTTTGTGTGTATGTGTGCATGTGTTCCTGTATGCAGATGTGGGTATTATGTGTGAATGCAGGTGCCTATGGAGATCCATTTGATCCATGGAAAAGAAAATAAAGTTGTTTGTTGAATGGTTTGATTTGGGGAACTTTGCCCATCCATCCATCCATCCATCCATCCATCCATCCATCCATCCATCCATCCTTCCTTCCAAATGTATGTCTGTTTGTCTATATGTTTGTGTGTATGTGTATATACTTAAGCGGAGATGAATACTTATTGAGTGACAGACAGTCATACCTGGCCAGACTGTGACTGTATGAATGTTTGAATGTGTATGTGTCTGTGCATATTTGACTGAATAAAGTATCTTAAATCTTCTCCTTTCCTTCCTCTCTGGTTCACAAAGAGTTAATCAGCTTAGCCAGAGAGGTTTCTGGGGCTCACCAGAGAAAGGAGCACTAGCAATAATTTTAGTTCCCAGCTGCTAAACAGCATGTTTAGCAGATGCTAAACATCTAATATCTGGTGATGTTTAATCACCAGATATTAGAGTTTATTAAAGCACAAAGAATAGTTAAGTTTTTAGCACTTAAGGAAGCACAGAAGAGTAAGAAAGAGTTAAGTTTTCCTAGTGCTTATTTAAGCATAAAGAGTTAAAGCACAGAGCTATAATGTTTATAAAGCATAGAGCTAAAGAGTAAATAAGCCAGTGATTTGTTTGTTTACAGTCCAGTCATTGCTCCTCTCCCAATCTGCTCTCCCACAGTTCCTCATCCCATTCCTTCTCTCTCCTATTTGAAGATGCCCCTTCCCTTTCCCGATCAGGCCTTACCACTCTCTGGTGCCTCAAGCCTTTCCAAAGTTAGGCACATCTTCTCCCACTGAGGCCAGACCAGGCAGTCCTCTGCTAGCCTTGGACCAGCTAGTGTATGCTGCCTGGTTGGTGGCTCAGTGTCCGAGAGATCTCAGGGGTCTAGTTTAGCTAGACTGCTGAAGTCAGTGGTTTTTTTTTTTGTTTGTTTTGTTTTGTGTTTTTTTTAACCATAGAATAAGCAAGAAAGTTTTAAGAATCGTTTAGAAGTTATTAGAAAACATTCAGTTTAGTTAGAGAGCTAGAAGTCCAAACTACATCTGGAAAACATGAGTCTTAAAAGCAGCATTCGATGCTGAGTCCCAACGCCTATTCCAGCCCAGGCAGGCTCCAGGCAGAGCACCAGTCAGGGAAGCAGAGAGGGAGGACTTGGGAAAAATGGAATGAGATTGGAAGAGATGGGGAAAGAGCAGCTTGCAGTTTAGATGTGGCTAGCGACTGACTGCGGGGCATGTAAAATTATATTATTTTATTTCTCCTTCCCTTAAAGCCTATTTTCTCCCTCGTCTTGTTATATACACATATTTTTGTGGATCCATAAGTTATATACTTCCTTAGTTTTTAATCAATTATGTTTATTTTTTGTTCCCCTAGTTTGTCTAATTCCTTGGTGATTCTCCTACCATGCAGAATAGTTAGAACTCTGTTCCACTGAAGACTATTGATCATCTGCATTCGAGTAATCATTGCAAGATTACAGAATCGGCTGAATAATGACAAAGGACACTTTAGAGTCACACACATTTCTCTGAGTACAATCAGAATCTACTAAGTGTCTTGTGATCAATCATTTTGTATGTGTGTGTGTGTGTGTGTGTGTGTGAAAAAACAAATTTGTTACTAAATTTCTTATTGTTCTCAAAGTTTGTGCTATGATAAAGGAAGGAATCATAAATTTCTGGTGATCCTTTATTGCGTGTTTTCCCTTGGATTCTTTTCAAGAAGACATATGATGAGTTGTTGCTCCATTGTAGAGATTGCATTATTTTATACTGAGTGGTACGACTTCTCAGTGTGACTGCATCATTTTTAAGATCCATCTTGCATAGGGATGAATTTCAGTGAAGAAGCCTTCACTTCCCTTGGTTACGCCTGCCTTCCCCCAGGCCAGTATTCCATGCACCCTCCCATTGCAGATGGCTGGAGCAGCTGACACTTCCTGACCAAGAGAGATAAGATGTCAATGTCACTTTGTTGTCACGGATCAAGAACAACTCTTAAGATATGGCATGTACAGTAACCAAATCATCTGGGGGGATGAATCCATTGTATGGAAGAAATGATAAGATATGGCATGTAACAGCAGCCAAATCATCTGGGGGGATGAATCCATTGTATGGAAGAAATGACAACTTTTCCTTCTATCTGCTGTATGCTCTCCCTTTTCAGTTCAAGTTTTATATAACCTGAGTACAAGTAGGAGAAGGACAGATGGTCCACCCTAGAGTCCTCCCACTCTAAGATCGGGGAGGGGAATGAAGTACATTGCAGAATGTTAAGTCAAGGAGAGGGACTTCAGCTTTTCTTCTCTTTAATCAGTGGAGGATTTTTTTTGATATGTTTGATATTCCAACACTACCTCTCTTCTTAGTGGGCCCTGTACTATCTTCTTGCATGGAAAAGAAAAAATACCTTAGTTGCAGATGCATTCAGTGAATGTCCTATGCACATAATGTTTATTCTTGTTTCTTGTCTCTGTTGATGGAGAATGTTCCAGCAGTCACTTGGGGAAAGAGAATACTCATTTGTCCATGTCAAGACATCAGGATCACTAACTATGGGAAAGAAAAGCAGACTAGATTCAGAGCTGTTCTTCTGACCTTGTAACCAGCCCCTGTTTTGTGAATAAATTAATCCTTTAGAATACTCAATGCAAGTAGCTATAAATTCCCCAATCACTCTTTGAGTTCCTCATGCAGAATCTCCATGTTAGAGAAGTAAATTTCAAAGTTCTTCATTTATTCATTACTAGATGTATAGTTCTATCTACTGTGCATAATTCATAATGTTTTGAAAACATTGTATGGAGATTATAAATATCAACAAAGAAAAAGTAGCAATACTCTTCTTTAAAATTTCTACTACAAACCTTGTTGGGTATTTATTTCATCTTCTTTACATTTTATCACATAAAAATGTATATAAAATTACTCTTTTAAAATATTTACTTATTTTGAGTGTTTGTATATGTTTGTATATGTGCACATGTATGTGCATGTCTGCACATACTTTTGTCAAAGTGAATCAATGAAGGTCAAATGACAACTTGTGGGATTCAATATTTTGTTTCAATTGTGTCAGTTCTGGGTATTGAATTCGGGTCATCAGTTTTGGTGGCAAGTGCCTTTACTAGAAAAGCCATTTTGCTAGCCCAAAAACTCAAATCATGCCTCAGATAACAGTGGAATGTTCTGAGAAATGTATCACTAGGCAAAGTGTGCTTATACAAATCTAATCTGTAAAGACTACTACTTATCTAAGCTACGTTTCATAGTTTGTCATGCCTAGGTTATAAATCTGCTTATCATGTGACTTCAGTAAATGTTCTCACTCAGCAGTAACAAATTGTGTATCTAAACATATATGGACATAGAAAGTTTGGTATAATACTTTTGATAGGATTTATTTTGGTTTTTTTGGTTTTTT
>NW_022196903.1:35997192-36007542 GCF_008632895.1 Mastomys coucha
TTTGGTTTTTGAGACAGGGTTTCTCTGTGTAGCTCTGGCTGTCCTGGAACTTACTCCATAGACCAGGCTGGCCTCGAACTCAGAAATCCTTCTGCCTCTGCCTCCCAAGTGCTGGAATTAAAGGTGTGCACAACCACTGCCCAGCATGTTCCCATGAGAAGTCATATTGCTCATCTCTATCATAGAAATTGCTACCATACTCTGCCTGGGTACATGAACTTTAACAGGATACTAAGTATTTCAATCTCTAATAGAGATAGTAAGAAAAAATAGAAAACAACAATTTATCAAGTCAAGCATTGTATTACTCAAGGAGCTGAGAGCATATCTAGTAAGACAGTGCCATGTAAATTAGACCAAAACATGTCGAGTCAAGTAAAGAGAGAGAGAGAGAGAGAGAGAGAGAGAGAGAGAGAGAGAGAGAGAGAGAGGAGGGAAATGTTATGTCTAAAGTCTTTTTACTTTTAGGAAAAATTCACTTGAAAAACTATGTGAAAATAAGTTACTTGATCTTTGACAAAACCATCCAGTGGAAAAAGACAGCATTTTCAACAAATGGTGCTGGTTCAACTGGTGGTCTGCATGTAGAAGAATGCAAATTGATCCATTCTTAGCTCCTTGTACAAAGCTCAAGTCCAAGTGGATCAAGGACCTCCACATAAAACTAGACACACTAGATTTAGTAGAAGAGAAAGTGGAGAACAGCCTTGAATACTTAGGCACAGGGGGAAAGTTCCTGAACAGAACACCGATGGCTTATGCTTTTAAGAGCAACAATTAACAAGTGAGACCTCATAAAATTGAAAAACTTCTGTAAAGCAAAGGGTACTGTCAATAGGACAAAACAGCAACCCACAGATTGGGAAAAAATATTTATCAACCCTACATCCAATAGAGGGCTAATATCCAAAATATACAAAGAACTTAAGAAAGTAGACTCCAGAGAACCAAATAACTCTATTAAAAAGTGGAGTACACTGGCAGAGCCTCTCAGGAGAAAGCTATATCAGGCTCCTGTCAGCCAGCACTTGCGAGATCCACAATAGTGTCTGAGTTTGGTAATTGTATATTGGAAGGATTCCCAGGTGGGGCACTCTCTGGATTGTCCTTCTAGCTGTCTTCCTGAGAGACTCTACCAGTGCCTGACTAATACAGAACTGGAGGCTCACAGCCATCCATTGGACTAAGCACAGGGTCCCCAATGAAGGAGCTAGAGAAAGGACCCAAGGAGCTGAAGGGTTTGCAGTCTTATAGGAGGAACAACAATATTGAACTAACCAGTACCTCCAGAGCTCCCAGGGACAAAACCACCAACCTAAGAGTACACATGGTGGGACTCATAGCTCCAGCTGCATATGTAGTAGAGGATGGCCTTGTCGGTCATCAATGGGAGGACAGGGCCTTGGTCCTGTGAAGGCTCTATGCTCCAGTGTAGTGGAATGCCAGGGCCAGGAAGTGGGAGAGGGTGATTGGTGAACAGGGGGAGGGGGATGGAGTAGGGTTTTTTTTTTTTTTCAGAGGGAAAACCAGGAAAGAGGAGAACATTTGAAATGTAAATAAAGAAAATATCTAGTAAAAAAAAAAAAAGAAATCCGGAGATACATTATTCAGGTTGATGGTGCTCCAGCAGCCAAATAGAGCTAAATGGAGAATTCTCAACTGAAGAATCTCAAATGGCTGAGAAGCACTATAAGAAATGTTTATTATCCTTAGTCGTTAGGGTAATGCAAACCAGAACAACCCCGAGATTCCACCTCACACCAATCAAAATGGCTAAGATCAAAAACTCAGATGACAGCAGATCTTGGAAAGGATGTGGAGAAAGAGGAACACTCCTCCATTGCTGGTAAAACCACTTTGGAAATCAGTCTGGTGGTTCCTAGGAAAATAGGAAATAGTTCTGCTTGAGGACCCAGCTATACCACTCCTGGGCATATACACAAAAGATGCTCCAACATATAACAAGGATGCATACTCCACTATGTTCATAGCAGCCATATTTATAATAGCCAGAACCTGGAAACAACTCAGATGTCCCTCAACAGAAGAGTGGATACAGAAATTGTAGTATATATATACAATGTAGTACTATGCAGCAATTAAAAACAATGATTTGGTGAAATCCTTAGGCAAATGGATGAAACTAGAAAATACCATTCTGAGTAAGGTAACTCAAACACAAAAGAACACACATGGTATATACTTAATAACAGGTGTATTAACCTAAAAGCTCACAATGCCCATGATACAACCTACCAACCATAGGGAGCATAGAAAGAAGGAAGACTAGGGTGTGGATGCTTCAGTCATGCATTAAGGGGGGAACAGGATGATTGTGGGAGGTGGAGGGAGAGGAGACCTGAGAGGGAGAGAGGAGGTAGAGGAAATATGGAAGGCAGTATCAGGAACTGGAGGAGATTGTTAGAGAGGTACAGAGAGTCAGGAAATTGAACAACAACAACAAAAAAATGTAGCATGGGGGCATAAGGTACTGGGAATAGCCACTGGAGGATTCCAGACACCAGGGAAATGTGAGGTTCTGAGAACCCACCCAAGGAGATGACTTTAGCTGAAATGAGCAGAGGTGATGTTGAGACCATGTCTAGTAGATAGGCATTGCCCCTGGTAGAAGGATGGGGCCACACACCCATCTCAAAGTTTTTATCCCAGAAATGTTCCTGTACAAAGGAAAAACAGGGACAAAAAATGGAACAGAGTCTGAAGGAAGGATTAACTGGGAACTGCCCCACCTGGGGATCCATCATGTCTGCAGAAACCAAACCAACACTGTTGCTGTGGTCAAGAGTCATTTGCTGACAGGAACCTTGGGGGTGGTTCCTTGGGAAGCAACTGACCAATGCAGAGCCAACCTTCAGACTGAGATCAGGGAACCTGGATTGGGGAGCTGGAGGAAAGACTGGAAGAGCTGCGAGAGATTGCAACCCCATTGGAAGAACAACATAGGATGTCCTGACCACCCAGTTCTCTCAGAGTGTAGACCACCAACCAAGGAGTGTACCTGGAGGAATCCATGGATCCAAATACATATGTAATAGAGGATGGCCTTGTCTGACAGCAACAAGAGGGGAGGCCCTTGGTCCTGGGGAGGTTTGATGGTCCAGAGTAAGGGGGAAGCTGGAATAGTGGGGCTGGGGTGTGTGGGTGGGTGGGGGAGCACTCTCATACAGGCAAAGAGGAGGGGGAAGGGCAGATGTGGGATAGGGGTTGGTAGAAGGGTAACTGGGAAATGGGATATCATTTGAGGTGTAAACAAATGGAATGATTAATAAAAAAAAAGAAAAAAGAAATGTATTTTTATTGATAAGGAATATTCTCATAGATTCCTATACAGTTTGTTTATAAAGTAAAAAGTTGCAAAATACTGAGAAAATTAACATTCCTATAGTTTATTTTATGTGGAAAAAAACTATTTATTTGAAAAATCGTAATATTCTTTTTATGACACCAGAAGCTGGATTTAAACCTGACCAAGCAACTTTGAGAAAACCTAAAATAAGCCGTCACAGGAAGGAACAGGCCTCAAGGACTAGTAAGCATATTAGAAAGCCATGTTGGAAGAGTAGCTCCTGTAGACAGCAGGTCTCTCTATACTTTCCACGTGGGTCCATGGGGAAGAGAGGTGGATGCTCATGCTATGATCCATGGTTATTTCCCCATGGCAAGTATCAAGTTAGAGACAGATCTACCAGCATGCTATAATAGCCAACTTGTCTATGGACCCTCCAAGTCTGCACCCACAAGTGAGGAATGTTCACCTGTAATACAAAGTATGAAAATTGTACTCTGAATGGAATCAGCCCTGGCAAGAGGGTAGATTTTGCTCCTACAACATTTCTTCATCATTCAGGGTCCAGTGGAAAGAATGTGTCTATTTGTCCTAGACACAGTCTGGGTTCTCTGTGGTAGAGAATTGAAAGCACCCTTTATCCCCCTCACCTATCACAAAAGGTTTGCTTTGCTTTTTCTAACCTCTCTTCTAAGAAGTACATGGTAGGCTTTCAGCACTTCCCACCTTCTACCTAGACTATAATCTTAGTTAATGAGGACTCCAAATTTTTTCGAATATATTTGGATTCAGTTCACTAAACCCAACTCTCAAGCATTATAAAAATAGCATGCTGGGCAGTGGTGGCGCACGCCTTTAATCCCAGAACTTGGGAGGCAGAGGCAGGCAGATTTCTGAGTTCAAGGCCAGCCTGGCCTACAGAATGAGTTCCAGTACAGTCAGGGCTACACAGAGAAACCCTGTCTCAAAACAACAACAACAAAAAAAAAAAATAGCACAATCTCTAAATTATTGCCTGCCCTATTTGTTGCTGTTGGAGTAGCTTCCCTGCCCCCGTCTCATGAGTTCATCCTGTTACCTCCTGGAAGACCAAGCCTTGCTGGTAATCATTGCAGGATTAAGACCTTTTTAATAAATATTATCTCTTTCTATCACGTATACTCAACCACATCTTTCTCAGCCCTAGCTTCCTCAGGATGAAGAAATCAGAGCCAAACACTCACAGTTTTTGTAGTTATTCCAGGTCCATGTTGGTATGAAGCAGGTTTCATTAAATGCCATTGGTTCCATAGCTATGGCTATAGTCCCCACATACAGGTTTATAGTAGCAGGATATGAGAGTTTTATCAGCATCAAGTCATTTTTCAGTAATTTTGCATCAAAATTAGGATGTACTACAGTCAATGAGTAGCTATATATCTGTTCTTTCTCATTTTTGATGTTGGGTCGGTAAACTCCCAGTCGGATTTTAGTTCTTGGGGAAAAAGAAAGTCAGAGAAATGGAAGAGAAAACAGTTACTGAATGTCAAACTACAAAAAAAAAAATGTAAAAAGTCACCTAATCCAATCAACTTTGCTTTACTTTTCAACTGCATAGTTGAAGTTTTTCTAACCTTGTGTATAAAATAGTAGTTTACAGGATGATTATGTTTTTACCTAGCATATGGGATGATCAATCTACAGCAAACTCAGTAGATCCTATTCTAATTAAGATTTGAACAATATGAACTAGCAGCCAGTAGAGAATTCACAACATTTGATGGTTTCAGGGCATATAAACTCCATATCTGTACAGGCAGCTTTTGAGCAGTACCCAACTGCTTCTAACACTCAGCCTTTCCACGGCTCTTCTTGGGATTATATAATTATTTGGTTATGCATTGTCTATACTTCCTAGATTCTTAAAACTCCATTAATAGTGTTGTAGCGATACCAAGTCATCCTTTCATGTTATGTTCTCTAGGCAAATTCAGAGCCAGATAGATGCCCCTTTGACAAACTAACAGTCATGCAATATACCAAAAAAACCCATTCCCTTTTAAAAGCAGTTCATAGTAGTTATGGGAAATAGAAAGTCTGATTTACAAGCTCCAGCATCATTTCAACTGCATTTGTTTTGTATGTAATCCATCTTAATGTAGAGAGCAAGCCTTCAAACTCTGTTGAGCTAAAGTTCTCTTGGACAACAAGAAGGCTAAGAGTCATAAGTGTGAAGTAGAGCCAAAGTTCTGAGTAAAACTTCCTCATATATTCTTCTGTTTTAAAAAAAATTCAAATATTTTTTTATGTGTATGAGTTCTTTGCCTGTGTGTATTAATGTGTACCATGTGCGTGCAAGTATTTTTGAAAGTCAGAATAGGACATAAAATTCTCCTGGAATTTTGAGTTGTAAGTAGCTATATGGGTGCTGAGAACCAAATCCAGGTCCTCTTGCATGAGCAGCAAGTACTTTTAACTGCTGAGCTGTGTCTCCATCATCTCAATAGATTCTGGACATACAACAAAAATAGATTCTTAGAAAGTAAAAGACACAATGTTCTTCCTTATATGTGTATCCTAGGTTGTACTACATATATATATATATATATATATATATATATATATATATATATACACACACACACACACACACATATATATTACATATATATGTAGCAAATATACACCTGGTTATAAAATAACATATAGAAAGAAGGACAGTGTGTGGTTTAGTAGTGTATAATAAAAAAGTATAATATGCAGATAAAGAACACATGGGTTGTGAAAGAAGATATAAAACTACTTTTTCTCCTCCTAACTCTGTCATAACTTTTTTCTTCTTGTGGCCAATAAGTGCATAAGAATGTAATTGATAATGAAGCCATAAATCCATAAGTGAAGTTCCTTGGCTTCAGAATGGCCATTCTAAATGTATAGAAACTCATTGAGACATATGGAATTTGGGACTGGACCCTGTTTGCTTGAGTGATTCTGTTACTCTAGCTGTGTGGTGCTTTTATTTGTGAGTTCATTACTACAAAATGACTGACAAGTGAGTTTTTCAAGAGATGCCTTGTATCATGCAGAGTTTCATTGCTTACGCTTATTTACTTACATGATGTGATCTCCATCTAAACCTTCAATTTCATCCTGTGACTTCTACTCTTATAGTCTGTCAGCACTGACTTCCGGGTACATGCTGTACCCTCAAAACTTTGTTACATAAGAGACTACTAAGTGTTGCTCCCTTGCCCTGGAGCATCCTCAGGCTTTATTCATTTAGCAGACGTGGGTTTTTCCTGATGGCCTCATATCTTCACAGAGGCCTAACATAACCACGTTATACATCCCACATGACACACCCCACACCTTGCTCTACTGTTTTATTTTTGACTCCTGATCCCTTCTCTGCTTTGGTTTACTTTTTATATCAGAATAGTTTACACTCCATGGGAAAAGTTATTTCTATCTTGTCCCCTCAATGGTTTATTCAAATAGCATATGTGGTATAGTAAATGATTGATGAATATTTGAAATAAAGTTTGTAAGACTTCTTATTGATTTCTACTGGAGTGCATAAAATGTAAGAAGATTCTATCTTCATGGAACTTCTAATTCCATGAAAAGCATGGAAAGTTGCTTCTCAGACTAACTTCAATCGCACAGATCCCTCCAAGCTCTTATGAGTAAGGAAGCGCTTACGGTAAGGGACAATGAGCAGCTGTGAGCACCCACTGAGGGTCAATGAGAGTCCCAACACAAGGCTCCGGGCGGGATTGCAGATAGACCATATAAGGGACATTAAAATTCTCTGGTAAGTATTCATCTGCATGTTGATATTCTTTCATAATGGCTTCTGGAGTATCAGCCACTAGAGAAAGAACAGAAACAAAAATTTTAGTAAGCTACTTTAGTTAGAGTAGCTTTCTCTAATAAAAGTTATTCTAAGATATCAAGGTATTTATTTTTGACATTTAAAAATTTCACATAACATAATGTGTCATACAATCTGTACATACTAAAGAAACTAATGATTATTATTGTTGAGATGTAATTTTATCAAAGTTATCTGATACTATCACATGGGCTCATCTGATGCTGATCAGAAATTCTGACAACACTGTGTTAGGAAAATTAATAAAAATCAGTAAGTACTTTAATCAACTAAGTTGTTAGTACTTAACAACTTTTTGCCAATAATAGATGTATAAATAAAATATTTTGACTTTGGCTGTAAGCATATGAAAACTTAAAAATTAGCCCATCCCCCTTCCTGATCCCAAATTTCTTAACACCATCGCAGGGAAAAGGAATGGTGGCTGTTCAGGGAACAGTGCTCAGGTGCCTACTATGGAGTTCCTAGGAATTTTTCTGCAAAGCCTTAGCACAAAGGATATTCAAAATGCTCTCAGATATCAGAGAGACCCAGAGAACATGTTGTTAGGAAAATATGTGAAATGAGAGTCTTTTCTTTAATTTCCTTCAGCAAATAATTTTGTCTTTAAAATGATTCCTCATCTCCCATCCTATCTCATAAGCTATGGGTCATTATATCACCTTTATGTCAAATACTGGTACACCTTTCTGGATCTTACCCTAAACAGAAACAAGACTCTAGACTCACCTGCTAGACTCAAGAGGGTAAAGATGAAAAAAGGCTTCATATCAAGCTATAATCTTACTAAAGCAGACTAGGTGGTCACACTGTCAACTGTCGCAATCTTGAGACCTGGATCCTTGACCAGGATAGCTGAAGGAGAAACACTTGTGGCAGGAGGAAAAGGCAAGGGTCTTACAGAAATCTTCAAATTGTTTCCTCAGGATCTAATCTATCAAGATGTACGGGAGTCAACAGGGCTTGGCTCTGATGTAGGTGGAGAGGGAGAAGACCAAGACTGGTTCTTGGTGCTTCCTGTGTGATACTAAACCCTTCCCAGTCGTCACATGTACCTGCTGGCTGCTTCCCTCCCCTCTTTGTGACATGTCTTTTCTTTGTTGTCTACCCTGACCCCTGCTACTGACTTTAAGCCTGCCTCCCTGGCCATCTCTGTCTTTACAGTCTCACTTTGCCATCTTCAGAGGCTTTCCGAACATTGATGTATAAAATGTACTTATCAACATCCTTTTTTCTTCTCCTCTCATTTTGTAGCTGAGAGAGCTATTGTTTGTATATTGTTTTTACAGAAGTTAGTGGTAAAATCAGGACTCGATGAATTCTTCAGACTCCCTGTGGCAAGACTGAGCTTTACCTGAGTCCTGGACTCCTAGCAAACACCATTGGCTATGAAATCCTCTCACTGTTCTATGATTGGAAAAGGAACACAGAATACGATCTTCCCTGAGATTTGGGTCAGGCCTTCTGTACATTTTATTTTCTGACTCCAGTAAGTCTTCCCTCACTCCTTTGTTTTCCCACAAGAAATCCTTATGGTTATATCTTCTAACTAGGCCAGATATAAACCTTCCCAACTCTTTTTTTCTTCATAAACAGTGGGGTGAAATAGAAGTTTATTTCCTTAATATTAGTTATCCTTAAGCATTTTCTATTCAACGAACCGGGGTTTCCCAGTTGATTGCAAAGCCACCTTGACTCTGAATTTCTCCATCTTTAACTAACATAATCTTCCTCACCCCCATAAAGGTTTGGAGCAAAAGTACCCTGCTGATACTATTTGGTTAGAATAGTAAATAAAACCAGATTTCTTTTTTCTTTAAGTTTTTATTTTGCATACTGCTTTTTTCCAAATGAACTATATTCTTTTTCTATAAGAAAATCTGGCATGACAAAGATTGCCACCCTCATCCTTAGATAGGTAACAAATAGTAAGTAGGTTTACCTATACTTTTTATTGGGATTTTATTAATGTATATAATGAAATAGCATATTCATCCTCCCTTTCTCCTCTTCTACTCTCTCCGTATTCCTCTCAACAAATCAAAGTAGTTTAGTGACAACTAAGGAAATTATACTGAAGTTAGTTGTGACTTTATACTTAGCAGCCTATTGATTCCATGCTTAAGAAACTTCTTTAGCTTCATCTTAGGGGTAATAGTAATATTACATTTTAATTCGGAGTGTAGAATTAAAATTTAAATATTGCTGGGCTTTGCTACCCACCTCAAGGGTCTATGTTCCCAAATGAAAGACACACACACACACACACACACACACACACACACACAGCCTTTATATTTTAATATTCCTTAAGCAGCACAGTAGCTGAGGGACTGCTTAACCTCCATGCTGCTAGAATCCACCGCCCACCGATTGTTCTGAGTTACTACTTACTAATTTTTATGTTCCTTCTTGGCTGCTCTAAACTCCAATTAATCAGGCATCTGGGCCACATTTTCTTGGCCCAAGAGTCTTGGGTGCTCTCCTTGCTTCTCTACCCTATTGTTGCCTCTGTGTAGCTCCTCTCTCTGCACTCTCCTAAAGCATGACTGATCTCTTTCTCGCCTGCTTCCTCGCAGTCCCAAGCCCAGGGAACCCTAAATCTTGCCCCTGTCCCTCCTCCCAGGCTATTAGCTGTTGGCATCTTCCTTTACCAATCAAAATTAACTGGAGGCAGGTTCCCAGAAGCTATGTGCAGACCCTCTGGTGCAAACAGTTTTAGACACAATTAGCATTAGAATACAAGCAGCTACACAGGGTTTATCCAATGAAAAATCAGTACTGCACTGGAGTCCAGAGCAGACCTTGGGCACAAGCTCCACAGCCAGTCCCACAACACCCAGAGGAAGCTCCACTCCCAGGAGCTCTGACACACCCAGGATCAGAGGTGTGTTGACACACCCAGGATCAGAGAGGCCTTGGGTGCAAGCTCCACAAACAATCCCACAACACCCAGAGGAAGCTCCATTCCCAGGTGCTCTGACACACCCAGGATCAGAAGTAAGCAGGAACAAACATCTGTTCCAACACTGGGAGTAACTGCAACCAGCTTGACCAGGCACACAGGAACTCCACCAATCCAGTGACTCTGGTTCCTTCCGAGTCTGTCTGGGTTAGTGTTCTGAGCAGACCTTGGGCACAAGCTCTGCAGCCAGTCCCACAACACACA
>NW_022196903.1:36008828-36028643 GCF_008632895.1 Mastomys coucha
ATCAAGTTTGAAGAAGAAGACTTTATAAGTTATTCTTTCTCTGAGATGAATGCTTTTCCAAATTATCAGAGTTAATGAACCAAATTCTTACCCTCACTTAATGTCTGTACCACTCACCAAGCAGAACCATTGTTCATTGAAACAGTTGGTGAATGACTTTATGGATAGACCATCTTAATACCTACACCCTTTCTTAAATAAATGTAACCTGTTCTGTGTGAGCTGAGAATGAAGTCACTCACTCAAGTCAAATAGCTTTGACCATAGCAGGAAGTCTGTATCCAAAAATTGAGCCTACAATTCATTTCTTGGTGCAGCAGAACTATCAACTCTCAGCTTAGCTACGATGGAGGTAAAATCCTTTGTGATGTGAGGGTCATTGAAATACAGCCTTATTACAATGAATCCCAATGTCTAAAAATTGTTTTTATTTTGGGCTTGTACCACAGTAAGAGCCAAGATTTTAAACTCTACTAAATACAAAACAAACAAAAAGACTTTATATACTCATGTTCATTTAAGAAAATACTAGTAGTGATGTATTATTTTTGAGTATACAGCTAAAATGTTTGGAGTTATTTAAAATATATTGAGAAAAATGTATTTTCACTATTGCTGTAGACGAGCATCTACATAAGACTGTTAAATCGATTGTTGTTTAATATCAAACAACTTTTATAATACTTATTTTTATTTTTATAATATTTTATAAATTTTAAGGAATACGACAAAAATATATTATAGGTATTGAAGGGGGTTCTATGGGAGGAGCAGTGGTACAAAAGGGGAACAAGAATGTGATTCAATTCTATTTAATTAAAATATGTTTTTAAATGTTAACCAATTCAGATAAATTGAAATCATGTAACTTTTCTGATAATGCAATAAAAGTTAAAAAAAAAGAAAGAAAAAAAAAAGAAAAATCATCAAGAATTTAAAAGGGTTAGACAGCAGGTAATAGTGTAAACATCTTCCTGTACGCTATTGTCAAAGTATCCTGTGGACAACATGCTTGTATTCCTCGGATAGTTGTGTTAAAATATTAACCTGGGATAAGATGGTTCAAAACAGAAGAGGCTTGAGAAGTAATTAGAATGAAGTAATTTGAGAAATGTAGACATTCAATGATGCCCTGTTTTTTAAGGTGGAAGGAACAGAGATAGTTCAGGTGACCACATGAGGATTCAGTTACAGGAGGTATAAGGGAACCCCAGAAAATCAGGACTCTAGTCTTCCCAAGACCTTCTGTTGCCTTGATTGTGGACTTAGCACCCTCCAAAGATGGGAAGTGTATATCACTTTTAATTCTGTGAAGTCTGGTGTTTTGTGATGGTTTTCATCCATATTACCTTCTTCTTCTCTTATCCTGATGAAATCCTTTTTCCAAAGAAGCTTCCTTATATTGGTTTCTTTAAAAAAAGTCATTGAGTTTAATTATGGTTGCTGCCATACATAGGAACTTGCTTTTTGAAAATGAGCAGTTTACCAGTGACTGCATCTTGAAGAAAATGACAGCTTCTTCTCTGCAAGTTTTAAGAGAAAGTTCATCATTACCAAACAAAGGCAGTATATAGATAAATGTGTGACAGAATACAGCGCTTTTATTAACATACCCATCTAAGGCACAGTACAAAAGTGAAGTTGATCATGAGAGGGTGGCTCAGGAAAGATGCCTAGTTGGCGTCAGTGGTCTGCTGAATCCAGTCCAGGTAGTTGCACACTTTGGTGTAGATACTAGGTTTTCCTTTCTCACCAGAGCTTGTATCCCAGGAGCGAATATGTTGGAGTCCTTCATTTCAGACCATGGGGTCACCAGAGTCATATTGGTCACCTGAAGAAGAAGAAAAAGACAATCCATGTTCTTGTTGATGCTCAGAAGAGATGATGAGTCTAGAAGTATCCCTGCATTATCCTAGGGGCTATTTCTTCAGTCTTTCAAATGGCACCCACTTTACTCCTGGAAATCCAGCACACAAACTTCTTACTATATCACAGATAAATTATCTTTTGATGGCCTCACTTCCTTCTGCCAAAGTATTGCAGGAGTAATAAAAGGTGAAGACTGGAGATTTCTGACCACCTCACCAGCTCTTCCAGAAGAGTTTCTGGCAATCCACCTTAAAATGTTGTCTGTGTATATTGTCTAGACACCATTGCTGTGGTATCATTTTTAATTATTATTCAATTTTATTTATTTACATTCCATATGTTGTCCCTCTTTCTTGTCCCTCCTTCCCAAGTTCTTAACCCCATCCCCCATATCCTTTGCTTCTGAGAGGGTGGTCCCCCCACCCACCCATCTACCCCCCACTTCATCCCTGCCAGCATCACCATTCCCTGAGACATCAAGTTTTTACAGGATTAAGTGCAGCCCCTCCTACTGAAGCTAGATAAGGTTGTCCTCTGTTACATATGTGCTGGGAGCCACAGACTAACCCATGTATGCTCTTTGGTTGGTGTTTAGCCTGTGGAAGCTTTGAGGAGTCGAGGTTAGTGGATACTATTGTCCTTCCTATTGGTTACAATGCCCTTCAGCTCCTTCAGTCCTTCCCCTAAATCTTCCATAGGGGTCCCTGACTTCAATCCAAAGGTTGTCTATAAGTATTTGCATCTGTCTTAGTCAGCTGCTGGTAAAGCCTCTTCAAGGACAGCCATGCTAGGGGCTCCATTTCTGTGGTATCTTCCCGCCCCACACCTGATTCTAACCATTGAATTACAAACAAAACTTAGTTTATCATAAAGATATTACTCACCTTTCATATTCAGCCTCAGAAAAAATTATTTTAATTTTATTTTTACATATGTATGTGGAGTGTGTGTGCACATGTGTACTGTGCTTTTGTACATATATGTGGGTAGGGAAGCACGTGCACATGTGTGAGCAGGTAATGGAGGCCTAAAGTTGATGTTCGATGTCCTTTTTCACTGTGCTCCATTTTTATTTATCAAGAGTTTCTTGTTGAATTTAAATTTGTTGATTCTTGCTCAGGAAAGTCCTTGTATTTGACTCTCTAGGGCTAGCATTATAGGTGGCTGATAGCACATTTTACATGGAATTTGAGGATCCAAATTTCAACTGTTGACCTTTGAAGTAAGTGGTTTATCTACTAAGCCATTTTTTTCCAGCTCCCAGATACATATTTATAATCTTCTGCATTTCATATGGAGAAATGTGTCAAGAGAAGTGAGACTGATGAGCCAGACAGAGGAGGAAGACAAACTCACTTTCCTCATCTAGGAAGCCAACACAGAGCCTGTTTCTTGTAATATGATGTAGATAGGCTATGTGACAGAGTCTGACAGCATGGGAGCATTTACACAATGAAGATCTGGGAAGCTGTCTGTGAAGAGCAGAAATGGATAATTATCCACAGCATCCCATGATACTTCTTTCCCATTCTCTCTTTGCTCTAACAATATTTGTTTCTTTCAACTTGTCTAGGTCTGAGAATCTGGAGGTTTATTTTTTTTTCCTGGAAGATTTTCTAAAGAGTTTTAACCAACTAGTTCTTCTTTCTTGGACAAAAACATTAGTAGTGACAGATTTGAAGTTCCAAGATGCTTTTCTTCAACTGTGTTCTCAAAGTGAATCCCTCAAAGTTCTATATACTACCCCAGTATCTAATTCTATGACAATCACCAATCACATGTAAATTATATACACTGATATCTTTCTGGTAATTTTTGTTTTATCTTCTGTATGATCTCAGCAAAAAAGTCTTTTTAACTTTGAATGACATATTTCAAGACTATGTGTGTCTAAAATTATCTTCAGAGAAATGTACTTTGAGTGAGATTTTAGACCAGGCAATCACCTTTATGTCTTATCTGTTTAGGGCCTCTCACATTTGAGACTCATGTCCCAGGGAACACTTACTGTGTCACCCCAGCCTGACACAAGACACTCAGAAGCTTGGCAGAGAAACAGTGGACAGATGAAAGTTGATGGTGGCTAGTGAGTTCAGTTTTGTCAGTATGATGTCATTAACAGTGTTGATATTGTCATAGTTAGGGGGAAGGATGAACTTGGCTGCATTAGTGAGTTGCTTACCGCCCTTACTTTCATGAATGTTGAATTCCCCCAGATAGACCTGTAGTTAGTTATATTTGTAATGATTAACAGTTTTTAAAGTATCCATCTTGGAGTTCTCTCCCCTCCCCACCTCTAATCATGAACATAAACAGGAATAGCATCTTACTCAAGAATTCAGTTCACTGCACTTTAGGTAGTACCAGTTGCTGCTGTTGTTGCATAGTTAGAGAGTTCTGTACACATCAATGCTAGTGCAAACTCAGAGCCCACTATCTCATTAGAATTCAAGAAGAGATGGAGAAAAGTGCCCCCATATAAAACAGTAGGTGAAAACAGGATTGGAGAAGATTGATTGGCAGTTCATATTTCTTTTCTGGTTTTGATCACAAAGATTTAAGGGGAAGTGAGAAAGTCTTCAGAGATGGAAAGCATTTAGAGCAGAGAATATATTCTCCCTTTTTCATGTTATAGAAATATGGTACATTTTATTACTTTATGTGACATTTTAATAATAGCCTTTGAGATATAATTATTGATAGAGTATATGTAGACTTATGTTTTTAAACTAATTCATTATTTAGAAAAATGTCTATAAAACCCAAGGGCAACATCTGTCATTAATTATAAAATTTCTATGAGTAACAAATACACATAGGCTCTGATTTTTCTTTTTTGAATCCATGAAGTGGGCTTAGTAGGTAAAGGTGCTTGCTGTTAAGCCTGATGATCTGATTTTGATTCCTGAAACCCATATGGTAGAATGAAAGAAACAACTATAGCAACTTGTCCTCTGCCCTCTACATGCACCCCATCCCCAGATAAATAATAAATGCAAAAATATTTAACTCATCAAACATGTTACTATTTTATCAACATTTTTGTGAAGCTAAGGGAAAGTGACAGTTTAGGACTGTGAATATTGAATACTTATGACTTGAAGCAGTGAGCAGCAGTCAGTATCCATTGGTCACTGATAAGAGAGCCTCCAGACAAGTGGTAGTCAACATTCAGGGATACCTGATAGGAGACAGAGATGTTCTTACATGTGTAGCCTCCAATAATCTTAGCAGTGTTATCATTAGTGGGAATAGCAGCTATCAGGGAAGAGGCAGAAATTCTGTTATACAGATTGGTCATAGAATTCTATACTATGAAGCCTATGCAGACTAATAATAACACAGGAGGTTACAGTGTTCTCTTTCACCAAATCAGGAAGTGTTGGGTTTTAGGTAGGTAGTTGTTTCTTTTCTTTTTAGTATTTTATTAATTTCAATGTAGGGTTTTTTTTTTTTTTTTTTTTTTTTTTTTGAGACAGGGTTTATCTGTGTAGCCATGTAGGTCAAGTTGGCCTTGAACTCAGTGATACACCTACCTCTGCCTCCAGAGTGCTGAGATTAAAGATGTGCTCCATCATTACCCAGCTTCAGTGTAGGTATTTTCATAACTTATTATTATATGCCTCTTATGTGAAACTCCTTATATAAGCAAGCGATCACCTTTAGATAATGCTTTATGTTTGCTAAACATTGTTATGTAAACATGTAAGAATACATATGTTTATACACACACACACACACACATAGAGTATTCACAATACAGCAGAAACTTATAAAAATGTCTTACAACAGCTATTTTGGATATAAATATCACTTTTAATGTAGAATTAGACTCAACATGCAGATAAGTTAAGTTCTGTGATGGTTGTGTATATTTATGGTGGCTGATGAAGTGAATTAGCTATTTCTAGCAGATAATAGAAGTGGAGCCTGAAAAAACCCACTTGAGAATATCCTAGCTCTGAAGGAAATAATTATTGTGAATTTTTATTTTGTCAGCTTTTTCTTTGGATTTAACCTAAATTGTTTGAGCATTGTATAGAGCATTACATTATCTTCCCCTGATCTTTTCTTTTATCTTGATTATCTCTCTACCATTTATTACTGCATTTAACACTGAGAACTATGACCTGCATATTTGTTAAGATTTCTTGTAGCTATTAATGGCTTTTTTGTGGTTTATAGATTTTGTTTTATAATATTTAAAAATATGATTTAGGGACAGAAGTTTCTAAGGTTGTACTAAAACTATACCTGTTCAATATGGCAAATGCTAGTATATAGTATTAATGTGCTGACTGGTTTTGTCTGTCAACTTGACACAAGCTGGAGTTATTGCAGAGAAAGGAGCCTCCTTTTAGGAAACGTCTCCATGAGATCCAGCTGTAAGGCATTTTCTCAATTAGTGATCAAGGGTGGGAAGGCCTATTATGAATAGTGCCGTCTCTGGGCTGGTAGTACTAAATTCTATAAGAAAGCAAGCTGAACAAGCCAGGGAGAGAAAGCCAGTAAGTAACATCCCTCCATGGCCTCTGTATCAGCTCTTGCTTCCTGACCTGCTTGAGTTCCAGTCCTGACTTCCTTTGGTGATGAACTGCAATGTGGAAATGTAAGCTGAATAAATCCTTTCCTCCCCAACATTCTTATTGGTCATGATGTTTGTGCAGGAATAGAAACCCTGACTAAGACAAACTGGTACCAGCATAGTGGGATATTCCTGTGACCATGTTTTGGGGAAGACTGTGGAAGGACTTTGAAACTTTGGGCTGGAAGAGTCATGGCTGTTAAGAGCTCTGTGGGAAATTCTGTAGGAGCTTGGTAGATAATGTTGAGAACAGTGCAAATGATGGAGCCCTGCTTTTTGAAATTTCAGTGGGAAGATTAAAGACTCTTATCAGAGCTGTTGTTGTTTTGATTGTGAAGATTTTGTGGTTTTGGTTATCTGGGACTGAAGAATCAGCTGTGGTTAACAAGATACCAGAACTACTAAGGTGAAACCTTTGCATTAATGGGACTATTGATGCTGGTTAGCTGGAGCTAAGAAATTAGTGGTGATTAAAAAGAAACCAGCATCATTGAGGTGAAACCTTCTGGGAAATATTTTCTGAGAGCACAAAGAATCCAGAGATAGCCAATGTTGTACCTTGTGCTGTAGCTGGACTTGGTAATATGTAAGAGTCACCCAGGTGGTACTGTTTTTAAAGGCATTAAGGGGTCATGAAGAGTAGCTGAGGCTCAGCAATGTGAAAGGCTATAGAAGGCCATTGGTGCAGCCTCAGTAGTGTTTGAAGGCCCAGCGCTGAAGGGGTAATGCAAAGGAGTTGAAGCTTGTCACCAGGAACTGAGCCTATGAGAAGCTATCAGAAGACAGCCAGTACCATGAGATGACCACCAAGAACAGCAGCAGCAGTGGAGTACAGGCTAGAGCCTAGAAGACAAGCTGTGTGCTACAAAGAGCAGAGCTGGAGAAGTGACCCAAGACCTTGGAGGAGCTCAGAAAATCATGAATGGATCCCAAACATTGGATGGTTAGAGTTTCATTTTGCTTT
Source organism: Mastomys coucha (assembly GCF_008632895.1). Taxonomy (NCBI): domain Eukaryota; kingdom Metazoa; phylum Chordata; class Mammalia; order Rodentia; family Muridae; genus Mastomys; species Mastomys coucha. Next base: position 36,016,247 of record NW_022196903.1, read on the forward strand.
TGACTGTGACTGTGCCCTGATAATTTTTCCCTCTTGAAGTAATAAAGTATTTTAGTGGAGCCCACAGTTAAGAGAATTTGAATTGTAAAAGATATTGGATATTTTAAAGGGATTGAAATTTTAATATGCAAAGACTGTGGGACTTTTAAAATTATTTAGACCTTGGGGATGAATAAGAAAGTAAGGGTTAAGGCTTAACAGTGATGCATTTGTGTGTTACATTGACAATGGGTCAATTGTACTGGGTGGTTTTGTGTGTCAACTTGACACAAGCTTGAGTTATCACAGAGAAAGATGCCTCTCTTGAGGAAATGACTCCATAAGATCCAGATGTAAAGAATTTTCTCAATTAGTGATCAAAGGTGGAAGGGTAAGGTGCAATAACTTATTTTTTACCTTAGAAATATTTTTTGCATGCCCCACACCACTGTACTCCTAAGAATTTCACTGAGGTAGATGGTACTTGAATTTTGTTTCAGTTTATTTCCCCATCATCTGATATGCATATGTGTTACCAATGAGTCCAAAGTGGTTCCTGCTCACTTGGTCCAATTGGCATAAATGTCATCAATATAGTACACCAATGTGATACTTTGTGGAAGAGAAGGTTGATCAAGATCCCCTCTAAGTTATGACACAGGGCAGAAGGTTAATATATCCTTGAGACAAAACTGTAAAGGTATACTGTTGACCTTTTCAACTGAAAGCAAATTGCTTCTGGTTGTCTTTATGGACAGGTACTGAGAAGAAGGCATTTGCCAGATCAATGGCTGCATACTAGGTACCAGGGGATATGTTTATTTGCTCAAGTAAAGAAACTACATCTGGTACAGCAGCTGCAACTGGAGTTACTACCTGATTTAGTTTTTGATAGCCAACTGTCATTCCCCATGATCCATCTGTCTTCTGCACTAGCCACATAGGAAAGTTAAAGGGAGATGTGGGGGGAACCACCACCCCTGCATCTTTCAAGTCCTTGATGGTGGCAGTAGTTTCTGCAGTTCTTCAAGGAACACCATACTGTTTTTGGTTCATTATTTTCTCTGGCAGAGGCAACTCTATAGGTTTCCATTTAGCCTTTCCAACAATAATAGCCCTCACTCCATAGGTCAGGGAACCAATGTGAGAATTCTGCCAATTTCTTAGTATACCTGTCCCAATTATACATTCTGGAACTGGGCAAATGAACATAGGATATGCTCAGGGACATACTGGACCTACTGTGAGTTGGACATTAGTCAAAACACCACTAATCACCTGTCTTCCATAAGCCCCTACTTTAACTGGAGGGCCACAATGTTCTTGGGATCTCCTGGGATCAGCATTAATTCAGCGCCAGTATCTAATAGTGCCAGGGACAGCATACAATAACAGGGACTGTCTGCAGTAAGCTGGTATGGAGACATCTCAGAAGCCTGCAGCAGCTCCTTGTAGAAAAGGATGGTGTCTGGGCCCCTGAGAAGCAGGAGACACATCCCTCCAGGGGACCTGCCATCTTAAATAAGGGACTGCCTGCAGTAGGCTGGAATGGAGACATCTCAGTAGCCCATGGCAGCTCTTTGTAACAAACAGTTGTTCCCATTTCTCCTAACCTTAGCTCTGGACAACCACTATATAGATTTCATTTGTGCCTGAACTGTTTTTCATTTGGCCTTGGTGTGCATAAATATTCTATTATATCTGACTTTCTTACTTCTTTCTCCTTCTGCTCTGGTGAATTTGGTGAAACTAGATATTCCTTGATGTAATGATTCTTAAACAATTAAAAAAATTGAGACATGGGGAACAGCACAGCACAGTTCTAATGGTCCAGGTGCATGCTGTGTGTTCTCATCTTGAAAATAATGTAATAAATGTACAATGGTAGTTCCAGATTAATGCTTGACTTACAAATTAAGTTTGAAGAAATTATTAGAAAATGAAATAGAGCCAACATTGGGACCCCAAGAAAGGAAAAAACTATTGAAGTTATGAACGAACTTTTGAGAGTTGTTCCTGGATAAACAAGTATAGAATATGTAAAATCTTATATTAGTAAAACTTAACACTGGGACTCTTAGGAGAGCCAATGTGTGCAATGTGTAGAAGCAGAAAGCTAGTGGATCTATTGAGTGAAGGATTAACTTGATTCTTTCTGGCCACTGCCTGGCAGCTTTTCCCATGTCATTTATCATTAGGGCTTCACAAGAAAATGCAAGTAGCTGGCCTCAGAGCTCTGATCTCTGAAATATAAAGTTTAAATAATAAGTGTGCAATTATTATTTTGGCTATAGTCCTGGGAATAGGGAAACTTGAAACTTTGGGAACAATTGTTGATTCTTTGTGGGATGTGGTTATTCTTTTGAATTTGATTTGGCAGTGATTATATAATGTTCTTTATTTTTTTTTTTTTAGCCTGCTTTTGGAGTATCAATAAAAGACTGGGGCAAGAAAAAGGCAAGAGAGCCTGTAGAGCGAGAGTGAGTAGTATGTGAGGTGAATGTGGAGATTGAATGAAGAGTGAGAGAGAGTGAGCATGAGAAGAGTATGTGAAGAGAGAATGTGAGGCGTGTATGGAAAATGCGTGTTAGTGAAAGGAGAGTGCATGTGATGTGTATGTGCGAGATGTATGTGAAGAGTATTTGTGAGAGTGAAAGGGGAACACACAGAGGTGTGTATGAGTGTGAGACTTCAAGAAGAGTGTATAGGAGAAAAGCAGAGTGCACAGAAGAATGTAAGAGTGTGTGCAGATTCAAGCTGTGAGCAAATGAGCAAACAAGAAAGAGCAGAGAATGAGAGAGAAACTTTAAGCCTTGAAAAATCGCCTATCAGCTTGTACACAAAAAGTAGTCTGTGTATATTTATTATGCACCTTCTAGATATCCCTGCTTCCAGTTGAGAACTCTGATCCTGTATCAAGCCTGGACCCCATCATAATAGATCCCCGAAAGTCTGATTATTTCCTTTCCCCCAGTATACAGTTACCCTTGTAAAAGGCCATAGGTCCCTCTGTGGAAGAACTGGAGGAAGGCTAACAGCAAAGCTTTTAGAGGTCTTATCAAGATCCTTCCTCAGGGGAAATTGACCACACCTTCATTCAAGGAGTTCTGGGTCTACAAACTGGCTCAAGTCTGAAAATTGATTCACTGGCCAAGATTGCCTTTTGCTATGATCCATGTAGCCTTTCTTCCATTTGTTTGAGAATATTTCTGCTTATACAGGTCAAACAGATATGCAGTAGGCTTCCTATCTATTTCATGCCTGGAAAGACCATGATGGATTAGCCAGTACCAAAGATCTGTATGAGCCATGCCATTTTAAGTTTCACCTCTCCTGTGCTGATCATTATGGGTTAGGTCATTCTAAACATTGGTTTGTCTATGCTGCCTATTATAATAACTATGATCACTTTGTTTCTGGCAATTTAATGTTGCCACCTGGCCCTTGCTTCCTCGGGGCCCAATTAAACCCATTGCATTTAATTCATCCAACCTCATCAGTTTGCATCTTAGGGTTTGCCTATTAGAGGATTCATGAAGGACTTCTGGGCTTTCCCATTGTGGAGGATTGGGTTTTACACCATGTATCCACTCTAGCATTGCAATTTTCCTGAGCCTTAAAAATCCCTTCCTCAACACTAAGCCAAGGGATATTAGACATCTCCAACTCCTTTTCAGTAGGCCATCTTTTGATAAATGCTTCAGCCAACTATTCAAACAAACTTCTGACACCTTTTTTTTTAACTGTGCAAGCTTCCATATTAAACCTAGAATCTCCACTCAGAGGGCCCATGCCAATAAACTCAGCCTGATCTCATTTTATGTTTCTTCCACCATTATCCCACACCCTTAAATCCATTCTCACACATATTCCCCAGAGTTCTGCTTGAAGGAATTAGTAAACTCATTAAGCTCCTTAGTATAGCACATTTCCTCATAGACTACACTTTCTATCCTCCCTGTTCTGCCTTGAGTCTGCTCATAGGTCTAGAAGAAACCATTGGTTTCTTGAGGAACATCAGCATTTATTGTTTTGCCTGGCATTTTCTTCAGACAAAGTCACTGCTGGTTTATTAGACTCCTCCTCCTCCTTCCTCAGAGGGATTAATTTCTTCCTGTGAAAAAGGCATTATTTCAAGGGGTAGTATTTAACTAATAGCTGTTTCAACATTGTTGATTTTCTTGGCACAAAGCGTATAAGAAAATGCAATGCATATACTTGCTGATTCATTCATTAGAAAACCTTATGGTAGTTCTTTACATGCATGCTTACTTTTCATTGTTAGAGGGACTGAGTTTGAGATCACCCTGGCCTTGGTAGCAAGTTCAAGGCCAGTCTGTGCAATTGTTCTGCTTTGAGTTTCAAAGTGCTGGGATTATAGAAGTATGCCACAGTGGATGGTGTGACATCATTTTATGATAAGCCCCCTTTTTGTCTGAACAGTTTTCTCTGAATACACTGCTCATAAAACATTCTGTGGTTTGGTTTTAATTGTGCCTTGTTGGATAGCAAAAAGCTCAAAGCAGTTATGGTTCAAATTTGAAGGAAGTTTTTCTACCAGACAATACAGTACTACTCTTGTTTCTCCATGTGCCGTTTGGGGTAATAATTGTTTGAAAATATTATGTCAATACTGTAAAGTTGTTCGTATTATCCCTTCATAAATGCATTTAAATTCTTGCCTCAGCTTAATAAGTGACATAATTTGTCAGTAATAGGACTTTAAAACATAAAACCCAATTTAACTTTGTATTCTGAAGTAAAAATAGATAAGTAATGTGGGATTTTTTTTTACAGTTGTACTCTCTCAGTGGCAAATCCTTTTAATTATTAGAGTAGTTCTGCTTGGAGTAGACAGTGCTGGTCCTTTCTAGTTATCTTGATGCAGTTCGGAGCACAAGAATACCATTCCCTAGTTTAGTTCAGAACACAAAAATCTGGTAAAGTATTCTTTGAAGCTTTGCTCTTTGGAAGGCACACATACATAGGACACAATTTAATTCAGTAAGGAAGAAACCAGGAACTATTAGTATTACAGTTACATAGAAATACTTCATTGTTTCCTTTTTCTACATTTGTAGTGAAATTTAAAATCACTGGCTGTATAAAATAGGTTACCCACATTGACAAAATTAAGGCCCAAAGCCTTGCTGCTGTTTGAATGTGAAACATTCCCCATATGCTTATATGTATGAATATTTGGTCCTCAGGAAGTAATGTTATTTATAAAGGTGATACAACCTTTAGGAGATTGCTAGAGAAAGCATGCCACTGTTATTGGAATTGGAGGTTTTATGGTGTGGCTGTACTTCTTCCTCCTCCTCTTCCTCCTCCTCCTTCCTTGATCTCTCTCTCCCTTCTTCCCCTCCTCTCCCCTCTGTCCCTTCCCCTCACATTTTTTCCCCAGACTTCTGCTACAAAGTAGTCTGTCTCACTTAGCTTCCATGTCTTCAGTATAAGGATACAGTGTGGCCACTCCAGAACCGTCAGCCAAAGTAAACATGTTCTCCCTTAAGCTGTTTTTGTCAAGGTGTTTTATCAATGTATCAGGAAAGTAACTAAGAGAGACTGCTTACTGATTTAGGGGACTGTGTTAGAGACTGCAGAGAGGTTACTCCCTGATATGCAACACTGTTTCCCACTCCTGTGGACAGTAGCAAAAGGGTTGCTTACTCAAGGCACATAGATGCAGATTAGGTTTAAATATTTAAAACCAGGATTTACAAAAATCAGAATGTCAAAGAAAAAATGACTGGCTCATACTTCGGAGGACTATATGTAGTGTATATTATTCAAAAGAGAACATATTACTCATTTTGTATGTCTTAACCACATGCATCCTAAACTCTCTAAATATTTGTGTAATATTTTAATAAATAAATTAACAACATAATATACCAGATGTGTACAAATCTGGTCATAAATATGTAAAAGAACTTTCAAAAATTATAGTTGTTTATAAATTTATCATTTAAAAGATTTTACATGAAAAGATGTTTTGATGATCAGTGACTCTGATAATGCTTAATTTCTTAGGCCTAAAAAGATGGATCAGCACTTAAGAGCACTTACTGACCTTTCAGTAGACTGAGGTTTTATCCCCAGAAAATATGAGGGCCTTGCCAAATCTCTGAAGGCAGATAGTACACCAGCATATGTGCTGGCAATATTTATGCACATAAAATAAAAATTAATAAATCTTCTAAACTAATAATTTATTTCTTAATTAATTACAGGTGTAAAAAATATGAGAAGGATCCTAAGTCACAGCGCCCAGTCTGATCCTGTGCCGTAGTGCTCCATACTCAAATACTGCCAGGAGAGAGCTGGTCTTCCAGGAGTACAGACATATCTGTGGGCACAGGTAAGACAACCAGTTCTGTTCAAATTCCTGGCCTAACCACACAGAGCCATCAGGACACAGGAACCAAGGAACAGCCTGGGATAGGATTCTTCCAGTTTCTGTCTGCCCCCTGGAGCTGACTCTGTGTCACAGCATTCCATACCCAAATCCCTCCCAGAGAAAACTAGTCTCCCAGGAGTACTGACACACCTCTTGCAGGAGGGACAAGCTTCAGACAAGAGACAGCAAGACCAGCTAACACCAGAGATAACCAGATGGTGAGAGGGAAGGGCAAGAACATAAGCATCAGAAACCAAGGCTACTTAACATCATCAGAACCCAATTTCCCCACCACAGAACCCTGAATACCCCAACACACCAGAAAAGCAAGACTCTGATTTAAAATCATATCTCATGATAATGATAGAGGACTTTGAGAAGGATGTAAATAACCCCCTGAAAGAAATACAGGAGAACACAGGTAAACAGGTAGAAGCCCTTAAAGAGGAAACACAAAAATCTCTTAAAGAATTACAGGAAAACATAGCCAAATTAGGTGAGAGAATTGAACAAAACTATCCAGGATCTAAAAATGGAAATGGAAACAATAAAGAAATCACAAAGGGAGACAACCCTAGAGATAGAAAACCTAAGAAATCAGTAATCATAGATGCAAGCATCACCAACAGAAAACAAGAGATAGAAGAGAGAATCTCAGGTGCAGAACATACCATAGAAAACACTGACAGAACAGTCAAACAAAACTTCCCTAACCTAAAGAAAGAGATGCCCATACACATACAAGAAGCCTACAGAACTCCAAATAGACTGGACCAGAAAAGAAATTCCTCTGGTCACATAATAGTCAAAGCACTGAAGACACTAAACAAAGAAAGTATATTATAAGCAGTAAGGGAAAAAGGTCAAGTAACATATAAAAGCAGATCTATCAGAATTATACCAGACTTCTCACTGGAGACTATGAAAGCTAGAAGATCCTTGGCAGATGTCATACAGACCCTAAGAGAACACAAATGCAAACCTGGCAAAACTCTCAATTACCATAGATGAACAAAAAAAGATATTCTATGACAAAACCAAATTTACACAATATCTTTCCACAAATCCAACCCTACAAAGGATAATACATGGAAAACTCAAACATAAGGAGGAAACTACATCCTAGAAAAAGCAAGAAAGTAATATTCTTTCAACAAACCCAAAAGAAGTTAGCCACACAAACATAAAAATAACATCAAAAATAACAGGAAGCAACAATCACTATTCCTTAATATCTCTTAACATCAATGGACTCAATTTCTCGATAAAAAGACATAGACTAACAGACTGGATGCATAAATAAGACCCAGCATTTTGCTGCATACAGGAAACTCATCTCAGTGTCAAAGACAGACACTGCCTTCTGAGTAAAGGGCTGGAAAACAATTTTCCAAGCAAATTGTCCCAAGAAACAAGCTTGAGTAGCCATTCTAATATCCAACAAAATAGACTTTCAACCAAAAACTATAAAACAAAAGATAAGGAAGGACACTTCATTCTCATCAAAGGAAAAATCTACCAAGAACTCTCAATTTGAACATCTATGCTCCAAATGCAAGGGCACCCACATTCATAAAAGAAACTTTACTAAAGCTCAAAGCACACATTGTACCTCACAGAATATTAGTGGGAGACTTCAACACCCCACTATCAGCAATGGACAGATCATGGAAACACAAACTATACAGAGACACAGTGAAACTAGCAGAAGTTATGAACCAAATGTATTTAACAGATATCTATAGAACACTTCATCCTAAAACAAAAGAATATGACTTATTCTCAGCACCTCATGGTACCTTCTCCAAAACTGATCATATAATTGGTTACAAAACAGGCCTCAACCGATACAAGAAGGTTGAAATAATCCCATGCATGCTATCAGACCACCATGGACTAAGGCTGGTCTTCAATACCAACACAAACAACAGAAAGCCCACATATGCATGGAAGCTGAACAATGCCCCACTCAGTGATAACTTGGTCAAGGGAGAAATAAAAAAAGAAATTAAAGACCTTTCTAGAATTTAATGAAAATGAAGGCACCACCTACCAATTAGGACACAATGAAAGCAGTGCTAAGAGGAAAACTCATAGCTCTAAGTGTCTCAAAAAAGGAACTGGAGAGAGCATACCCAAGCAGCTTAACAGCACATCTGAAAGCTCTAGAGCAAAAAGAAGCAAATACACATAAGTGGAGTAGACTGCAGGAAATAATCAAACTCAGGGCTGAAATCAACCAAGTAGAAACAAAATAACTATACAAAGAATCAACAAAACCAGAGTGCCCAGAGACAGTATCCTAATTGACAAAATTAGAAATGAAAAGAGAGCTATAACAACTGAAACTAAGGAAATTCAAAAAATCATCAGATCCAACTACAAAAGCCTACACTCAACAAAACTGAAAAATCTGGATGAAATGGACATTTTTCTAGATAGATACTAAATATCAAAAGTTAAATCAGGATCAGATAAAACCATCTTAACAGGCCCATAACCCCTAAAGAAATAGAAGCAGTCATTAAAAGTCTCCCAGCTAACAAAAGCCCAGGGCTAAAAGGGTTTAGTGCTAATTCCAGCACACCTTCAAAGAAGACCTAATACTAATACTCTTCAAATTATTCCACAAAATAGAAACAGAAGGAACACTATCCAATTTGTTCTATGAAGCCACAGTTATGCTGATACCAAAACCACAAAAATAGCTAACAAAGAAAGAGAACTTCAGACCAATTTCCCTTATGAACATCAGTGCAAAAATACTCAATAACATTCCTGCAAACTGAATCCAAGAAAACATCAAAACAATCATTCACCAAGATCAAGGAGGCTTCATCCCAGGGATGCAGGGGTGGGTCAATATAAGGAAATCCATCAATGTAATCCACTATATAAACAAACTCAATGATAAAAACCATATGATTATTTCATTAGATACTGAAAAGGAATTTGATAAAATTCAACATCCTTTCATATTAAAAGTCTTGGAAAAATTAGGAATTCAAGGCCCATACCTAAACATAGTAAAAACAATATATAGCAAACCAGTAGCCAACATCAAACTAAATGGAGAGAAACTTGAAACAATCCCACTAAGATCAGGGACTAGACAAGGCTGCTCACTCTCTCCCTATCTATTCCATATAGTACTTGAAGTTTTAGCCAGAGTAATTAGACAACAAAAGGAGAAAAAAGGTATACAAATTGGAAAGGAAGAACTCAAAATATCACTCTTTGCAGTTGATATGATAGTATACTTAAATGACCCCAAAATTCCACCAGAGAACTCCTACAGCTGATAAACAGTTTCAGCAATGTGGCCGGATATGAAATTAACTCAAACAAATTAGTAGCCTTCCTATACTCAAAGCATAAATGGGCTCATAAAGAAATTAGGGAAATGATATGATTCACAATAGTCACAAACAATATAAAAATATCTTGGTGTGACTTTAACCAAACAAGTGAAAGCTCTGTATGATAATAACTTCAAGTCTTTGAAGAAAGAAATAGAAGACCTCAGAAGATAGAAAGCTCTCCCATGCTCTTGAATTGGCAGGATTAGTATAGTAAAAATTGCCATCTTGCTGAAAGTAATCTACAGATTCATGCTCCAACATGTAATAAGGACATATATTCCATTATGTTCATACAATCCTTATTTATAATAGCCAGAAGCTCAAAATAATCCAGATGTCCCTCAGCAGAGGAATGGATTCAGAAAATGTGGTACATTTACACAATGGAGTATTACTCAGCTATTAAAAACAATGACTTCATGAAATTCGCAGGCAAATGGATAGAACTTGAAAATATCATCCTGAGAGACGTAACCCAGTCACAAAAAAACACACATGGTGTGCACTCACTGATAAGTGGATATTAGTGAAAAGTTTGGAATACCCAAGATTCAATTCACAGACCATATGAAACCCAAAAAGAAGAAAGACCAAAGTATGGATGCCTTAGTGTTTCTTAGGGGGAACAAACTGCTAACAGGTGGGAATTGGAGACAAAGTGTGGAGCAGAGACTGAAGGAAAGGACATCCACTTGGGGATCCATCCTATATACAGTCACCAAACATGGAAGCTATTGTGACTGCTGGGAAGTGCTTGCTGACAGGAGCCTGATATGACTGTCTCCTGAGAGGCTCTGCCAGAACCTGACAAATAGAGAGGCAGATGCTCACAGCCAACCATTGGATTGAGCGCAGGGTCCCTAATAGACCAGTTGAAGAAGGGAATGAAGGAGCTGAAGGGGTTTGCAGCCCCATGGAGAAAGCAACAGTGCCAACTGGCCAGATCCCCCTGAGCTCCTGGGGACTGGACCACCAACCAAAGAATACACATGGAGGGACCCATGGCTCTGGCCACATATGTGGCAGAGGATGGCTTTTTTGGACATCAGTTGGAGGAGAAGCCCTTGAATCTGAGGGTGTTTGATGCCCCAGTGTAAGGGAATGCCAGGGTAGGAAGACAAGAGTGGGTAGGTGGGTGGGGGAGCACCCTCATAGAGGCAGGGGAAGGGGGAATAGGATATGGAGGTTCCAAAGGGGAAACCTGGAGTGGGGAAAACATTTGAAATGTAAATAAAGAAAATATCAGAAAGAAAGAGAGAGAGAAAGAAAGAAAGAAAGAAATATGGAACACCATGAGAAGACCATTAAATCATAGGTATAGGTGAGAGGCAATACTCATAGGTCAGTGTCATAAACCAGATGTTCATAAAGTTACATGAAGCAAATAGAACACCAAATAGACAAGACCAGGAAAAGAAAAGAAAAACTCCCTGAAAAATATCAGTTTAAACATTAACAAAAGAAAGAAAGAAAGAAAGAAAGAAGGAAAAAAAGAAATTTGTACTGAAAACTGCAAGAGAAAAAACACAAGTCACCTATAAAGGAAAATCTCTCAGGATCCAGAATCTATCACCTGATTTATCAGCGAAAACTGTGAAATCCAGAAGAGTCTTGAGCCATGCATTCTTGAGTTGTAAAGCATCATATCTACCAACCAACACTACTGTACCTGATAGAACTATTTGTCATAGTTGAGGAAGAAAGAACTTTCCATGATGCAAAACTACCTTTAAAAAACCATGACCATGGGGTAGATCTCAAGTTAGGCCAGTTCCCTCAGCCTTGACTCTATCCTCCCCCCCCCACCCGCCACCCCATCTCTACTTCATACCACCGCCCCATCTCTACTCCATCCCCCCTCCCCCGTGTCTAATCCATCCCCTTGCCCCGTGCCTGCATTTCTTGTAGACAGGATAAATTAGCGATGGAATGTTTAAAAAATTATCGGGAATATTGATAAAACACAAAATCAATAGTGTAATTCATATAGTGTTTAAATAGTTGCTAAGTGACTTAAAAGTAACAGCTCAGAAGTTGAAAGTATAAAAGCTGCTTTTCAAAGTTTGTATAACTCAGACAAGTTTTAGGAAATTATATATGATACTATTGGCTAAATAGAAATGAAGCTAAGCTTGATCAGTGTATTTAACTCTGTAAGGTACTATCGAGATAGTCTTAAAAAAAAATGCCTGCACAGCATGACGACCTCAGCAAAAGAGACAGATAATAAGTAAAGATCACCAGGCGGTGGTGGCTCACGCCTTTAATCCCAGCACTTGGGGGGCAGAGAGGCAGGCGAACTCTCAGAAGAGTTCGAGGCCAGCCTGGTCTACAGAGTGAGTTCCAGGACAGGATAGCCAGGATTACATAGAGAAACCCTGCCACAGACAGCTTTGATGATGCCCTGCCCAAGAGAGGTGATGATTGTGGAGACAAGCAAGTGTTGGGATCTCAAAGATTCAGACTAATATTGCGATGGGTATAGGCAGTATGAGGATCTCCCATGCCTAGATATGGGTCCTTGGGATGACCTAGGGCACCAGAGGTTACGACAGAGGTACCAAAATATATACTCAAGGAAATTACTTCTTTCTCTCTTTCTTTCTTTCTTTCTTTCTTTCTTTCTTTCTTTCTTTCTTTCTTTCTTTCTTCC